>NC_040038.1:40588067-40649691 GCF_003713205.1 Coffea eugenioides
GATGGTCCGGTCCATTTGCAGTGATTTGCATGTTTCCTTATGGAGCAGTGGAAATAAAAGGAGAAACTGGTGCTCCATTCAAAGTAAATGGCCAAAAATTGAAGCCCTATTTGGCCGGAGAAAAAGTTCCTAAAGGAGTAATTTACTCCTTAGGAAATGCAATGGAGAATTAAAGAAGTTATAGGAGAGTCGAGCCAACGACTATAAACAAAAGCGCTTGTTGGGAGGCAACCCAATAATAATAGTGTATTTATGTGTTTTTATGTGTTTCTTACATTTTGGTGTAATTTAATTGACTAATTAGATGTATTTCACTTGTTTGTAGGAGGTACGAGAGTTTTATCATCCATCTTGGAGGTGCACTTGAAGAACATGTGTAAAAAGGGAGTTTTTCTTACCAAATTGTGTTTTAAGTGCTTAAAATTTCCTTGCATATACATACATTGTGCATTTCAAGTATATTTAAGTGAGTTTTGGTGATATCACGGTTATAAAGGCTCATGGACTCATTTGATATGTATTTAATGTCCAAAAATGCCATTTGAGTGTAAAAGTGCAAAAATAATCAAAGAACCTCATCCCTCGATTTTCAATGCAAATGTGTTTGTTGTGTTTTGAAAGGTTGGATATTGTGTTTATGGTATATTACATGTGCGTGGGAGGTTAGAATTGATAAAAAGTTTGTCCAATGTGTGATTTGGAATTGGCCGGAAAAGGGAGAAAAAGTTTAAAAAATTGCAGTTTCTGCAATTAGTGCAGAGAAATAATGATCCGAGCTCGGATCCGAAAAAGCCCAGACAGATCCGACCGCAGATCCATTGATACGCGCTCGGATCCATTCTAACCCAGATAGATCCGAGAGCTCGTCTGTGTTTCTGTTGGGACTGATCCGAGCCCTGTCGGATCTGAGGCCTTTCAGAAAAGATCCGACCTCGGATCGGTTCGCGGATATAATAGAAACGAGGCTTCGTTTCTGCACTTTTCAAAATTCTTCTTCCCTCTTCTCACCGAAACCCTACTCTCTTCCTCCAATCTTCCATTTCATCAAATAATCAATCAATTTTTTCACCATAAAAACACCTCCCAACCTTTGTTAATCATAAACCCTCAGTTTTCTCGAATCAAAAACATCAATTTGAGAGGTTTTGATCTTCAAAACTCAAAATAGGGCCGCACTGAATTTCATCAATTTGGGGCAGAATCTGGACTGTTGCTCTTTCATATTTGCATTACTATCATTCCCCATCATCAATCTACACATTTGAGGTAACAATTTGAAATTCTCTTTGAGATTTCATAACTTCTAATTTTGTATTTTTCTAGTTTTTGGGTATATTGTGATAAATAATTATTTGTTGGAATTCCTTGATACAATTATGCTACATTGTGCTTAAATAGATTATTACAACTATTTTCATGCTTATTTTTGAGAAAATTGTGGATTTGGTGATATTTTTGAGATTTCTTTCTCAATTTTTGGGTTTGAGCATTTTAGTGATTTAGACTTGTGAAGTTTGCTTTCATTGAATATATGAACTTGTTCCGAGAGGTAGAAATCACTGTCATATCAATTGAAAATGATATGCTATCATTAGAGCAATAACCCATTGGGTAAAAGAGTGTGTTCCCGATTAAGTTAAACACATTGAACCACTTTTACTTGAGATAATTAGTATTTTTTTGGATGAATTGGAACTCATGTGTATTTAAATTGAGTGTTATGAGTGTTATGAATTGGATTGGAGATATTCTCAAGTGTTTGAGTGTTCATTCTTGAACATTTCTATAATTCTCAAGTGTTTGGACTTACTGTGCACGATATGATTTTCTTATTGAGAATATAGTGTCTAAATGTTAAAGTTGAATTTAAGAATGTGTTAAGCAAAGTATGTGTTGATTGTTGGCAGGGAGTTTAGCCCTTTTTCAAGGGAAAACTCTACCGAAATTTTCTTAAATTCTCATTTAACATGTTTGAGCAAGATTATATTGTTTATAATGCATATTCATCTTGTTTGTTTACAGGCATCATGGCTCGCACAAGAAGGGCTAGGACTCCCACTTCTTCGTCATCGTCAAGTGAGGAACACACATCCTCTTTGCATGAGGAGTCACCTGAGGAAGAATCTCCTTCGCCGGAGCCGCCACCTCGCTCTCGCCGGAAGACAGCGTCTACTAGCCGTGACGAGCCACCTCCAGACTACGATATCACACGATTCACATCGCTTGAAAACCAACAGTGGTATGACGCCGGACTGGACAAGGAGATCATAATTGAGAAACACTTGGCACCGGAGATGGATGCGCACTACCACATTTCGACGGTATTCAAGAGACTCGGATGGGAGAACATCCTTCAATTGCCCAAGCACTACTATCCCAACCTGGTCCGGGAGTTCTATGCCAATGTAGAAAACAAACAGAGCCACAGTGGCAACCTCATCATCTCGTGGGTTCGAGGCAGAAGAGTGGCTCTCAATCGAGATACACTGAGACAATTCGTCAAACTCAAAGACGAAGGCGAAGATGTCAAATTGACCAAGGAATTCAAGGCTCGAGACCCTTGGCAAGTGAGAGAGGCCGTGGGACGTTTAAAGGGTCAGTACCGTGAGTGAGGAAGTTCGAAAAAACTCATGGTATATGCCGACTCCTTCGAGCATCGGTACCACCTGATCTTCTATCTTTTTGCCTTTAATGTGGTGCTGAAAAGGAGTGGCAAATGGGAGATCCGAAATAGCGATCTCTATTTTCTGGATAAGATGATACATGGAGTGGGTAGGCAGTTGATCGGTATTCCTCTACCCAGCATTGTCATCAGTTATATGCGGACCACAGCTCGCATGAGGGCCGGCGAGACTTGCTTCGGATTTTCTCGACTGCTATCCCTCGTTTTTGAGAAGCTCAAAATTCCTCTTGGAACCGAGAGAGCGGTGGTAACTAGGTCGGCTGAGGAGGTAAATGTTTCGATACTCAAATCCTTGGATATTTCTACGAATTTTGGAGCTGCTTTGGTCCGGGACACAGTAGAAGCATCGACTTCCACTCAGCCTCCGCCTCACACTGAACCACAAGCGGAAACTCAAGACACGGAGGCGCAGCAGACTCTTCCTCCTCCGGTTCCACGACCACCTCCTCAACCGCGCTCCAAGTGGCAAGAGCTTCTCAATGCTATTTGCTGTATGGAGACGCGAGTTGTCGAGCGCATTGACCAGACGGAGCGGATGATGACTGAGCGCCTCGACTGACATGATCGCAGTCTTCGTGCGATCGAGGATCATTTTCATATCCGACGGTCCCTTACTCCGACACCTCATCAGGAGGAGGGCCCTATTGGTACCTCACAGAGTCCTCATGGAGCCGAGGAGGCAGTAGACCCTCGTTCCGAGCAGTCATGACGCTACTTAGCAGATTGGATCTTTTATTTCTTTATTTTTCTTTTCTTTTGTTAAGACAAACTTTGTAGATTTTATTTTTCTTTTATTTGAATCATCTTGTGCTACTTATGGTGTTTGGTACCCTTGTTGTCTCATTTTGGACAGAAATTGGATGATCGTGATGATTAAGGGCTTCAAATTGCATCACCACCTATTTGAGGGAAGTTTCAGTTCTTTTACCTTCCTCTACAATGAGGACATTGTAGATTTTAAGTGTGGGGGAGGGATTACTTTATCTTATGGGTGATTGTGTCTTGAAATTCATGATTTTAGTTGTTTATGGCTTCAAAATGTTGGAATTATATCTGGAGATATTGTCATGAGGATAATTTTTGTGAAATTGAGGATGTTGGCAGGGAGTTTCACCCATTTTTATGGGAAAACTCTGTCAAAATTTTTCTAAAATATTTTTCAATATTTCATTGCAATTCTTCCAATTAAATGGCTAAAATGTTAAAATTTTAAGTGTCTAATTCTTCCTTTGGATAAAATGCTATGTGTATTTTGGAAAAGTTAGTTCTTATTTGGCTTGGAATGAGTTATTATGCAATTAGGATATTTACATTTTAGAAAGTATATTTGGTTAAATAAGAAAAATTATGCTTAGAATTTTGCAAGATTAATGATATTTCTCATTTTCACTTAATTTTATAAGTAAGTGATTGATATAGTCAAAGACAAGGTCAAATTCTTCCTTTAATTATACTTAGAGGGAAAAAGAAATTATACCTTTAAAAAAAGAAGAAGAAGAAGAGAATAATATTATTACTTTTCTACTCCAATGATTCACATACTGAGTAACCGGGGGTTGGCATTTACAAATGTCGACATTCGTGTAAAAAGGTATTGGAATTAAGAGTATGCTTAGCAATTTAAATAAGTGAAATGTTGAGTAACCGGAAATCTTCATCTAAAAGTGTTGATTTTCGCGTAAAAAGACGTTTTCACTATTTAAATAAGATGAAATGTGAATAAATCCCTTTAAATTGTTAAGTTTTAGGATGAGGAAGGCCATAAAATTGACTATGTGATTTACTTATTTGTGGAATTAGGATAGAATGAGAGAATTGATTTGAATTTGTTGAAATTAAGGCATAATTACTTTTATTTAATTGAATATTATAAGTATTTAGTGTAATCTGAGAAATGGCATAATGATTGGTTTCTAGGTTTTTGAGGAATTAAATTTGACAAAAGTACGTATATTGTTTTATCTATTGAACCTTTGAAGTAAGTTGTGTAAAATTGCTTGAAGACAAGCAATGATTCAAGTGTGGGGGAGTTTGATAAGTGAATATTTAACGTACATTTTGTACAAATTTGGCATGAATTTTTGATATGTTTTGAGAAGATTAAATCCATATTTGAACTCTTTTGGTGATAATTGCTTAAATATTGTTTAAAGGTTCAAAAATTGATAAATGAGTGGATTAATGCGTTAATTTTGTGAAATTGTGAAGGTAATTGATATATGAAATTCATGCACAAGCTGAAAGAAATGTAAGGGTCATCCAGAGAACAAAGTATACAAGAAATTGGGAGCAAAAATGTAGGAAAAGGGAAGAAGTGAAAAACTGGAAAATTGCTCTAAATGGATCCAAGCTCGGATCCGTGTGTACAAGATAGATCCGATCCCTCGTCTGTACTTTTGGCGGAGTGTATCCGAGGTCAGGAAGATCCGACCTCGGATCCATCATGGAAAGTCCTCGGATCCACAGATCCGAGCTCGGATCCATTTTCACTCCTCGGATCTGCCTCTCTCCTCAGCAAGTGGCACAACCGTTTTTCTTTACCTTTCTCACAACTTTTTCAGCTATTTTGAGGGACAGAAATCGGTGGCACATGCTTCTACAACAAAAGAGAGACCAAATGAGTGTAGACAAAAAGAAACATCATATCTTTAACTTCTTTTTACAAAATCTGAGTGAAGGAATTATGAAGGGAAAATAGTAGGCTTTCTACCACCTTTTAAGCAGAAACACAAGGGAGAAGGAAGAGAGGGAATATACGTAACTAGTTTTTCATCTTGTAACATTTTTTTCCTCTCTAGATAGGAGTTCTTGGAGAAGCATTGTTGGAGTTTTTTACTTGTAATCATATTGTGCAAGAGCATAGCAGGAATTGGAGCACTTCACCTTCAATTGGCTAAGCTTTCTTTTATCTTTCTTATATTTGTACTCTATGATGTTTTGCATTAATAAACTTGTGAGTTTGATTGTTAAATCATTCATGAGTAGCTAATTTTCTTTATCTAGGGAGTAGATGAAACTTATGGCTAAATAATATGAATTGAATGTGATTTACACTTGTTATATCTTGTATTAACTTGTCTACTTGTGTAACTGTGATTACTTGTTGTTGATTGATCACCAATAGCTTGTTTATAGTTGTTATTGTTCAATGAGAATTGGTAATAACAATGGAAACACATGAGTAGAGCTTGAGTTATATGTTCATTAAAATAGAGATACACTTAGGTGGATTATTTAGCATTTCATGAAATAAAACGGAGTAGTAGTAGTATTTCACCATGAAAATAGGGAAATCTATATTGCTCTAGGCCATTTCATCATGAAAATGAGACTTGGTAATTTTGAAAATGAATCTCTGGTTAAACAAGAATAATAGCAAGAAGTAAATCCATTCATTTGTGTTGTCAATAAGAATTGGTAATAACAATGGAAACACATGAGTAGAGCTTGAGTTGTATGTTCATGAAAATAGAGATACACTTAGGTGGATTATTTAGCATTTCATGAAATAAAACAGAGTAGTAGTAGTATTTCACCATGAAAATAGGGAAATCTATATTGCTTAGGCCATTTCATCATGAAAATGAGACTTGGAAATTTTGGAAATGAATCTCTGGTTAAACAAGAATAATAGCAAGAAGTAAATCCATTCATTTGTGTTGTTTATGCCATAAGTGGAATCTATATCCCTAGAATCTTCCTTAAGTGAAATTTCTCTATTTGCATTCAACATTTGTTGAACTAGATTTGTATATCAGATTTGTAGACTACAGCATACTTTCTCTGCTCAAATTAATTGTAAGTCTAAATAATAGAGAAAACAAGGGCTTAGTAATTGTTTAAATTGCTCCTCGTGGGATCGACCCGATACACATCTTGTACTACAATTGCGACCTGTATACTTGCAGTCCAACGGGTGTAAAATCGGAATTAAACTTGCGTTGATATAAAAATCCCGTCAATTATGTGATACATTGATAATAGTAAGTCTACATTTTTTCCTTCAATCAGGAGATGGGGTTAGAACTATAAATTGTAAGATTAATTTACATGCAATTCCATATGGTACATAGAGACGATTTCATTCAACGACTTGATTTTCCATAAATGGTTATTGAGAGACATATGATACATAGACGATTCGATCCAACGAATTAATATGACAAATCCATGTACTGACAAATCCATGCAGTACACTTGTGTATGCATGGTTAGTGATCGTATCAGTGTCACATTATGCGTAGACTATTTGATACAATGAATTAATATTAAAAATTCATTTAGCAAAATTATTGACGAGCGCAGGATATGCATATAAAAATTAGCTCAATTTATTGTCAAGTTTTACATTTATAAATTTCTAAATACCACAAACGCGATTTTCTGCAAATATACAAGTCAAGATTGAGTATAGAAAATTAAGCGTCGAACCTATAAGGAAGAATGGACAACTACTGGTACTATTAAGGTTCTCTATTATTTAGACGATCAATAAATTGAAGGAAATAAAACTAAGTTAAAATGTGCAAGAAAATAGCAAATGAAAACTCCTTAGGTTATGGTATCCCAAACTACTCACACAAGTGCAATTTTTAGATCATTGAGTACCACTATCTTGGTTAGTTATGGCATAATTTCTTTATGTATGTGAAATCTACTCTTCTAGTGAATTAACTATACTTATGATTAATTCATACCTACTCTCGTGGTTATAAACTTAGTAACAAGTTCATTACCTTTATGAAATTACATGAAATAAATTACTAAATCTACAAAGGTGCACCTCTACTTTAGTGAGTGTATTTCCTAGGTTTAGCATTTTTTGAACTAGTGTTAAATCCCAATTTTTAATACTAACTTAACTCCTTAAAATTATCACAATTAATGGTCAGTTAATCATGATTAGATGAGCAAAAATGTTAAATAGTTTGCTCAAAATAAGAGTATCAAATAGCCAAGAAATCAACACAATACAATGATAGAAAGTTCAACCAAAACCCAAGGTATAAACTTTAGAAACACATAATAAACATAAAATCCAAACTTGTATATTAACTAAATTTAGAATCAATTATAAAAGATAAAGAGTTGGGAAGATAGAGTAACTCTTGTCACATGAGCCCTCTCTTTGCCTTCTTCATCCCCCAATTTCATTTTCATCTACCTAACACATAAGAAAGAATGAACTAGTTAAAACTAAATTATCCTACACCACCGAAACTTAGAGAGCTAAGAAACTATATTTTTGTGGTGTTCCTTGCCTCTCTCCAAGCTCTTTAAAATGAAATATACAAGATCCTATTTAGCAAAAAATCTTTCCTCTTTGTGTCTTCCTTCAAGTGTGAACATTGGATCTAAATGTCAACAATTTTGGCTCAAAACTAAAGTTCATCATTTTGGAAGAAATAAAGTCAAGATTTGTTGTTAGAATCTTCTTATAACTACAAATTTTCTACAAATTGTCTCTCAAAATTTGTGAAAATATAGAGGTGAAAACAAGTTGCGCAAGTAGTAGCCGTCATTGTTGACCAGAATCCCTTTAGGCAATCCCTCCAGAATCCAGCCGGATTCCTTGGGGGGATTCCTCCCCTGTTTTGATTCAAATTTTGATTATTCTCCTTGTCATGAATCCCTCCAAAAACTTGTTGGATCATTTGGAGGGATTCTAGTCGACTTTCATTTTCGATACATTTCTTCGTTTTCTTCTTTTAACGACTTGAACCATCTTTGAAACTCACCATTCTTGTGACCTTTAGGACTTCAATCATCATAATGTAAACTTATTTCTTGTCCAAAATAAAGTCCATTTCTAACTCCTACAAAAAAATCCAAAATATATACGTAAAAAGGACATATTTCTTGTGAGGACTCGAAAATTCCTTTAGAATTTTCTCCTATTTTTTTTTCAAAAAGTTAATTTATATATCCTTCTATGTTTCTTTACTTGATTATTTAACTATTTACTAGCCCTAAATTTCATGGTGATTTCATTAGTTGAGCCAAGAGTTTTACTTTAACTTTTCAAGTTAGAGTAAGTTAGGGTTTTGGTGTATTTTGGTAGTGTGATTAGTTGGTGAGGTGTGTGTACTAAATTTGGTGGATAAGAGTGAGAGTTAGGTAAGAGGAAGTGTGTGATTAGAAGTGTTAATAATAAGTTAGTGAATCATAAGTTAAAAAAAAGTATAAGGGAGCTATTCCAATTCGAACTAGTGGGATGTGTGGTATAAATTGTGAGGAAATGAGGGAGTTTTGTACAAAGGGGACTTTGTAAAAAGGAGTATTAGGAAATATTGAGAAAAGAAAGATATTTTGGTAGAAATATTGGTGATCTTGCCATTTGTCAAAAATCCATCCAAGGTCTTGACCAAGACTACTCTTAGTCTTCATCTTGTAAAAAAATTGAACCAAAAACACTTCACTTCTTGCTAAGCTTGGCCGAGAAAGAGAGGAGAGAAAAAGGAAAAAACTCCTTCAAGTTTCATCTTGATTTCTAGCAAGATTTTGTGGGAAAATTAGCCTCAAACCCTAAGTCCATCCATAGAAGGTTGCAACAAGGAAGGAAGGAGCTTGGTGTGGTGTGACTTTGGAGAAGAAAGTTGTGATTTGATACTTTCCTTAGGAATTGAAGGTATTCTTGGCAAGAAACTACTTTTTCCCTTTAATCTTACATTTAAGTGGATATATTACTTGAATATGGAAGTTTTACGAAAGATTTCATGGGTTGTGAAGTTGGTGAAACTTTTCTAGTTTTGATTCATATTTTCCAGCCATGAGATGATTATATCTAGCTTTGCTATAGACTTGAGGGAGATGATATGAAGATTTCTAGTTTTAATATGACTTTTAGCTTCCAAATAAGGATTTTCCAGCTTTAGTTCCATATTCCAGCTTTGGTTGAGAATTTTCAGCCTTGCTATGAAACTTTAGTCTTGCCATGAAGATTTTCCAACCTGAACATGTTTGAGTCGGCAGCAAATCCGGCCGTATATCCGGCCAGATATTGGCCGGATACATGGCCGAATTGATAGGGGAAGATGAAAGGATTTCTTTCGTTCACTGCCTCGAATCCGACTGGCAATCTGGCCAAATGTTAGGCAGATTCTGACATGGCTTTCGTTTCATTCGTTTTCCGTTGGAGTTGTTAAACACTTTTGAACCTGGTTTTATGATTGGATGGGGAAATTCTTGGTTACTCATGTCCTTGAGTCTAAATGTTTTCTTTTCACTCGAAAATCATATTTACACTTTGTACTAGTAATTACTCGGATTTTCTTTGGGTTCACCTAAACTTTGGATGGTTGAACCATAATATTTTTTTCTTGGTTATTCTTAGGATTTTTCGGTGATCAAGGGCATAATCCGGACGGAAACTTTTGACGTTATTTTGCTTAAACTGTTGGGTGTTCTTTGTATGTTGTACTATGTGGATTGTTGTGAATGTTTGCTTGAATGTTAAATGTTTTCAATGATTATTAAATGAATTCTTGATAGACGAGTGTGTATTTTATCACACTCGACCTAAGTTAACGTGAAATTTTCAATGATTAAATGATTGAATGCTACTTGTGCATGAATGTAAGCCTTTTGGCTGAACTGGACCCTTACCCTTCATTGCCAGCCGACTCGAGCCAGAAGCTGATTTGATCGAGCGGCTGGTGACCCTGGGACAGTGTTTTGGTATACTCGAGTATGACCACAAAGGTTGGTAGAGAACTGGCCAGTGAATTGGCTAGTGGCGAGAAATGAAATCAATGAATGAATGTCAAGAACACTGGAGAAGTTTTCACTTGCAAATATTTTTCTAATAATTGGAGGGATAAGGAAAATGGTTGGCGAATGAATGAACGAATGGTTCCACATGAGCATGTATCCTTTTAATGAGTGTGTTCTCATTGCTTGTATATTGTGAATGTTTTCTTGATTAATTGTTCTTCAATGAATAATGTCCTTGTTTAAATTGCTTGATTACTTGTATGGAAATCTCACTGGACTTTTAGCTCATTCCTTTAGTTTTTGTTTTCTTTACAAGGGATACGAGCAATGGCGTGAGACTGGTACAGGCTAGCATAGTATAGTTTTTGAATTTTTGCGATTGTACTCGCATTAGTGCTCGGTTAGGGTTGAATATATCTAGAATTCATAACTTTTGTTATATTTGGGATTATATGAATGTTTGAAATAAAAATTAATGTAAGTATACGTTCCAAGTTTGGGAACTGTTATTTCACTTATTCTTCAGGTTATACTTTATTTTATTTGAAGAGAGTGAACGAGTCCTGGCAAGAGTTGGGCAAGCGGTCCTCTAAAATCCTGGGGTACGCCCTAGGGAGAGGTGGGGTTGTCACAGGTGGTATCAGAGCCATTTTGCGTGGTCTCTGCGCAGGGTGAGCTTGAGTTGGTGTTATGGGAATGAGTAAAAACTTAAGTACTCTTCTAGAGTGTAAGCTATGAATCATGAATGTGATAGGTATAAACCCTTTATCTTGATACTTGGGAAAAATTAGATATGTATGTCGGATAGGAATCTCAAATATGGTGATTTACTCTTGGGACCGGCCGGCTCGAATTGTGAATTATCTTATTTCGGATTCTTGTACCCGAGTACTCAAGAGTTAACCGAGTATGAGACAATATCGGCTAGAGAGAAGTAGAATCAGCTGGTTTAGTGATGACCTAAGCTAGAGACGTAAGAACTTAAGGTTGTAGGAAGTAAGTTAGGGTGGTTGGGAAGGCATGTCGTATTTTTCTTCTTATTTTGCCACTGCATGTATTTTGCTCGTGACATGTCAATGGTCACATGTATAGTACTTGTTGCACTTAATTTTGTTCAGCTTGATATGTATCTTTGTGAACTTGGTGTATTATAGATATGCTAAGCATGTTTCTTTATTCTTGGTTTTATGGTTTAAAATTGTCTTTATCTTGCCGCTTTAGCCAATTTATTTTGTTTACGTACTATATCACCTTTTGAAAAAAAAAAGAGAGAAAAGGGTATGGAAGGGAGACGTAGTCGCAGACGTGGAGCTAGTCGTGGCCGTGGGGTTAGACAATTACAAGAACCAAGGAATGAAAGAGAAACAGCAGCCGAGTAAGATTGTGGACTGAGCGTTGAAGCAGGGGACCAAGTGGCGACAGTGATACAACAAATGACCAATATTTTAGCGCGATTGGTAGAACAACAAGACCAAACTCCAGTGAATCAACCTCGGAACCCTGAAATAGGAGAGGATAGGGCCCTAGAGCGGTTTCAAAAGTTTGTTCCTCCTAAATTCCTTGGAAGGCTTGATCCAGAGACAGCTAAGCAGTGGTTAGAAGTGATGATTAATATCTTTGTAGCTTTGAACTACACGGAGCAAAAACAGGTGAATTTTGCTATATTTCAATTCGAAAGACCAGTCCGGGCATGGTGGAATGTTATTAGGGCAAAGTGGGAGAGAGAACAGACTGCATGGACGTGGGTAAACTTTATAAGGGAGTTTAATGAGAAATACCTCCTACCTTTGGTCCAAGAAAAGTAAGAGGATGAGTTTATTAGGTTGCGTCAGAGAATCTAGAGTGTGGCTGAATATGAAACGCAATTCACTAAACTGTATAAATTTGCTTCTGAATTGGTGGTTACGGAGCAAAGGAGAGTGAGACGGTTTATACAAGGATTGAATTTGGAGATCCAGGAAGCTTTAGCAGTGGTTCAAGTTAATATTTTTACGGAATCTCTTGAGAAAGGTTAAAGAATTGAGAATGCGAAGGCACAGGTAAAAACTTTTCAAGCACGAAAAAGGAGTGCATCTAATAGTACATATTAGGAGTCTAGAGAAAAGATAATGCCTTTCAAAGTGCAAAAAATGAACCATTCACCTTACCCACCATGGACACTAGGAGTACTAGATGAAGGGTCTACAAAAAAAAGTTAAATAGGATAGGAGAAAATTTCTCGAGAAGGCCAAAAAGTGGCTTCTTGCTTAGCCTGTGAATATTGTAAGAAGACAAATCACACTGATGATGATTGTTGGAGGAAGGGGCGAAAGTGTTTGATTTGTGGGAGTAGCGACTATCAAATTAGCAACTGCCCAAAGATTTCACTAACCTAATTTCAACAAGTTAAAATTAATCTCTTACCCTAATCTAATTTGACAGCAAGCAAATCACATAGTCAATTTATAACTATCCTCCTCCTATAATTATCTTTTTCTCAAATTTCACAACTAAGAGGGACTTATTCATACTAATTTTTACTCAAATAGTGAAATGTCTTTTGACGCAAAAATCGATACTTTTAGGTGAAAACTCCCGACTATTCAATACTTCACTTATTCAAGTTGCTATGCATACTCTTAATTCAAGTACCTTTTTTATGCGAATGTTGACATTTGTAAATACTAACTCTCGGTTACTCAATACAAGAATCATTGGAGTAAAATAAAAACTCTTATGCTCTTTTTTTTTTTCATTTTTTAAGGCAAAAAACGATAAAAAGGCATTCCCTCTTAGCAAATACAGAAGAATAATCAAAGGAAGAGTATAGTTTTTATTGACTATATCAATCACTTATAAAATTAAGCAAAGAGAAGAAATCTCATTGAACATGCAAAGTTATAAGCATAATTCTCCCTACTTTACAAGATATTCTTTTTAAAATGCAAAATTCTAATTGCATAATAACCATTTCTACATATAGAGTTTCAACAAATGAAAGAAGCACAATGCTTAAGGTTGGAACAAATTGGTCTTTTTTAAACAAAATTGCAAAATTGCGAAAATTTTGAGGCCATAGTGAAATTTTGGAAAAGATGCTGAAAAATTTTGACAGAATTTTTCCTTATAACTAGACGAAACTCCCTGCCAACAAACCCAATTTCAAGAAATTTTGACATATGACAATATTTTCAAGCACAATTTTAACATTTCTAATGCATTTAAATCCACAAAATATCATCACATGGCATAAAATAGCAAGTCATCTATTCCCCTCCCCTGTTCTTAAATATTATATATAATATATATATATTTTATATATTTATTTTTTTAAAGTGGGTGGCGGGCGGGGTACACTCCCCCCCCCCCGCCCCGTTTCTAAGCGGAGGGAAAAAATCCCCTAGCCCCCCAACCCCCTCACCCGCCCCCATTGCCATCCCTAGCCACTTAGCCTCAGCAAAGTAGGCACGAATCAGCATCTTCATCTGCAAATTAGTAGAAGGCAACTAAATCGGCTATTTCAATTACAAGAAAGACAAACTATTACATGATTGTTGAATTAGGACAATAAATTCTATATTTGGTGCTGATCTCTTTCCAATATCTCTTCTATTTTTTTGATTATGTGTAATTCACATGAAATACTATTACGAATTTCTATTCTACTCTCTATTTTCTCATCGTGTAATTTCACATGCAATATTATTGTTTGCATGATAGGTGGAAGAGGTATTAATTGACACAGAAATAAAAAGTTAATGAGCATTGACATAGGAAGTCATAGAGAGGATCGTGAGCCATTATTGTTCTATGAAGAAATGTAGAATTCAAAAAATTCCACCAAAAAGTTGTAGGAGATATAATTCATAAAATTAATGTTTATGGAAAAGCAATTTACACACATACAAGTATGTGTGGAAGAAAAGGAATAATACTAACAATGATATAAACTAGAATAATACGACTCCCTAATTATAAACTAGACTATACCATAAGAAATTTTCTAATAAAATACTAATTTTAAAAAAATAAAACTACCCTAAGTTGACTCCAATAGAATTATTAAAACTCTAACTTAACTTAAACACTATTAAATAATGATGTGAAAAATTTCTACCGTTGAATCTTGATTTAATATGCCAACAAGAAAGGTGTTTTATATATAACAAAAAATTGAGCATGTTCTTACTGCTTCCTTCGCATAATATGATTGATATGATCTTCCTGTTTTGACCATAGCTTGCTCAATTTCTTCAAACACATCTAAGAGTGTTTGGTAACAAATCTTCATGTAATCTGGGAGTTGTTTTATGCAGCCAACATCCCATCTGCAGAAGTTGTAAGACATCAATTAAAACAAATTCCACTGGAAAAGTATTATATCAAAGTCAAGTTTAATATTTGAACAAATCAAACCTTTCGATCGCTTCTGTGAAGATTTCAAGTTCTTTGTAAGTCCCGTAAACATCATAGACATCATCAATTACGGATGCCATTGCGATAACTTTTGACAGAATCTTTCTGGGAAGACCATATTGAGGCTCAAAATAGACTCCCACAATCCATAAGTAGTCCACAACAATTCGATCTCTAGCAAATGGAAGTTTTCGGGCAAAGTCTAATTCTTTCCACCACCTGAATTACGCTAGCTTGCATTAATTGATTACTGATTTAAATAATCTGAAGAACAGAAATAAGTTTCACTATTGGTTTATTTTTAGAGAGAATTGTTTTCAAGAAACTTACAGGGATATTTCATGTAGCTCCTCCTTGTGCAGAGATTGTAGCATGTTAAAATCCAGCTTAGCCAGCTTTAGTAAAGTTGTCTTATGTGAATGATCTTTTTCATAAACAGATATGTAATTCCTGGCCTCTAATCTTGGTAAACCCCTCCAATTAGGCTGCATTAGTGCGTGACTTACTAGCTCATCAAGTGGACTGTTTAACTTGTTAGGTAATGACTGAAGATGATTACTACTAAAAGCCAAAGCAGAATCTAAAATGGTGTTGTCTCGAAATCTGAGACAAGAATGCCTGGCACATCATTAACCAAATCTTCTCTAAATTTACCTTCATCATCCAGGAATTTCTTGAATATGTCTGCATAGTGGAAAAACGGTAAAAGGACGTATGTTTTGATAACAAAAAATGACATGAAAATGTTTCTTTTTCATGCCTTTTGTGATAACATGGAAATGTTTCTCTTTCATGCCTTTTGTTATAAAGGACGGGGAAAGAAAGTCAACAATTGAGGATTTTATGATTTAATGTTAATGGTATAAACCATTTTACTCTTTGGCTCTTACCTGATGAAACTCTGAACCCTTCTTGTCTTAGAATGCGGAAATAGAGAGCAGCAGTATAAATGTGGTCAATGTCCTCCCAGTTCTGATGTTTCTCATGCATTTTGCGTAAAGCCTGACCGATCTCCTCTTGAAAATGATATTCTACACCTAGTCGTTGAATCACATCGATCAATTGCAGCTGTTGTGAAGGATTTTTTGCAGTTGCATGAAGCTCCGTCCTGACTTCTTCCTTCAGTTGTTCAAGTTGCCATTTCTTAGAAGCCCATGTTGCCTGTAGATCACAAATATATATCCTCGATGAAGCTAAATCATGTACCTATTTGCTTATCTCGAGAATAAAAATTATAATTCGATGGTGATGATAGAAGAGCCGCTTAAAACATGCAAGAACATTAATTTCTCAGAAGCTTTGTATATTTGATAAATCTCCAACTTTGCTTTCCTTGACTAGGGTTTTTGTATTTTTGAATTGCTAGGTTGCTTGGTGTGATGCTGTTGCAAATTGCATATTTATAGGTAGACCCCATTATCAAATCAGGAATATCTATCGTCACACGTTTCCTTGGTATTGGGATGCGCGCACACGTATTTTTTTTCCTATTTGAGGAGGTTGTTTGAGGAGTAGAAATGAATAACTCATTACTCTCGTGGGTCTATGCTAAAGAAAGGCAGCCATGCACAGCCACAAATGACAAAACAAATTGAAGTAGGAACCTTGCGCTTTCGCAAATTGATGGCATCAGATGATTATGTTATAGATTAACATTAGTAAGTGGACTGATTCTATTGGTAAATGGGAGCTGATCTGACAATTTGGATGCTATCATAGACGGTTTGATCTAATGAATTGATATGACAAATTCATGGAGCACAAATTTTTGTGTATATTTAATTGCCTGTATGACTCAAAAATGATGCGGTCAATTCTGCGATATTGAGGTTTAGTTTGTGGAGGATCAATTTATTTCGAGGGAGGCGAATAATTTGGGGTGTTATGGGGAGCTTTGCCCATTTTGATGTCAGTGGGTGCGCTAAAAGATGTATATTCAGGCATCCTAAAATTAATCTCGATCACGACTTCGTTTCTTTCTCCTTTCTCCTTTAACAAAAAAAAACAATGCAAGGTCGAAATTTCTAGCAAGCGTCGTCACGTGATTCCATCCCGATGAGAATAGAAAAATATCAATTAATTGTTCTAAATATGCTTCAAATTGGAAACATTGAGAGCCAGATTTATTTTAGCCCAAACTTTGGTGACAAGAATATCTCCTGTGCCAAATTTCTTGGATCAAAACTACATTTTTCCCTTTTTGCTTGATTAAAGGATCATATTTCAGATTTTTATATTGTTAAACAACGTGAATGCAACTGAAAATTGCAATATCTTTTCATGACAAATTAAGGACGTAAGATTTATTAAATAATTAGATATAAAAAAAATAAGAGAATGTTAATAAGTTTGGTTACGGTACTTGCAAATAATACATTACTGGACAAATTTAAAAAGGTGCAAATTACACTTTATCTCCCTATAGTTTAGCACTATTTTGTATAATTTACTTGTGATTTGAAAAATTATACATAATTAAGCCTCTTGTGATTTAGATTAAAGTATCAAAGTAATCGAATTTGCATTCCATAGCATAGTCAACTAAAATGTTAAAAGTACACTAATATAAAGTTGAAAATTATTTATTAACTATAGAGGAGTTATGTATATATTTTAAAAATCATAAGGGATTATATGATAAAACACTAAATCACAAGGGGAATATACGGTAAAGCACAAAATCATAACGGGTTAAGTGTCATGCATAATATATTTATAGATTTTGGGCACTTCATTCATTCTACTTTCTAAACAAGGGCAATCTCAATGTTTCTATAGATTTTGTTACAGATGATCATTTTCGTCTCATTGACACTTTAATTCAAATCAAAAGGAGATTATGTATAACTTTTGAAACGATAAGGAAATTATGTGAAAAAATGCAAAATTACAAGGAGGTAAAATGTAATTTACCCTTCAAAAATTACAAGACTTTGAACTAACTTCTCTAACTCTTAAGGACTCAATATTGATGGTTAAATACTAGATCAAAATCTCATTAGCTAGTTTTAATGAGGATTCAATGCTTTATTTGCTTAAAAGCTTTTTTTTTTTCCGGTTAAATTCATTGGGGAAAAGTTCCAAGGAGTACTGTAGTATATTGACGGATTTTTTTGGCCCACTACAGTAGGTTTTTGGTTCTTTGTTGCCTAAGCAAATTGTATAATGAAAGCAAAGCGAATGCCTGCTAAACGGTTGCATGGGTTGTACGATTCGACTCTTAAAATCTATATCTATATGTATTGCGGGGGAAGTTTTAATGAACGCCTCCTGGATGGCTTCCAAATCTTCCATACTTTTTTTTTTTAATTTTTTAATTTTTCATTTATTTTAATACAAATTCAATTAAAAGGTTTGAAATAATGTAATTTACAACTAATCCTATGACAATTCAAATTTAAAATTTAAAACTTTCTTTCGCACTTAAAATGATTGCTTAATAAATTATTTATAGTTTGTTTTCAAACTTTAACCCCTTTTTCCTTCCATAAGCAAAGAAAATAATTTTGGATAATTTGATTAGTTCATGTTAAAATCATTCACCCCATTACAACTTTATCACTTTAGCCCATTTTATTCCATGATTAATAAGATTGATTTGTCAAATCTGAGAAATAATGTGATTAGTCTCATTTTTTAATCATTTATATAGTAACATTTTTAACACTGTCCTTTCAGATATATACATAGATTTGTCAAACATTCACATAACATATCCAATTATAGCCATTCTTTAACCATTTTATCTTCTGCAACTAAATTAATTTCTTTGAGCTTTAAACTTATCCTATTAGATGATGATTCCAACCAATGAAATAAACATTCTAACATACAATGTCACCTAGATAATTTTTTATATGCACAAAACTTCATCTGGATAATTTCACATATAACGCGTACATCAAAAAGTGCACCTAAAACAAAATTGAATTTTAAATTAATAAAAGGGGCATTTAGATGATTGTTTTTTGGAGTGTTTATCAAAAATTTTAAAACAAATATTTGTTTAAACAATTATCTTGGGTGATCATCACAAAAAATAGTACTATTTCACCAAAGTTATGCCCAATTATTTTTCCTTCATGACTATAATTCTAAATCTTTATTTGAAAAAAAAAACTTGAAAAGTGAGGTAATGAATCTTAAATGATAAAAGGAATAGAAAGATTGGAGTATAGGACCGAAAAGGGTAAAAATAAGGTAATGAATCCTAAATAATAAAAAGAGTATAAAGATATGAGTATAAGATTGGGAAGGGTAAAGTCAAGGAAGCTAAAGTTGTGGATTGGGAAGAAACTATCAAAATAGATGATTTATGTGGGTTAAATGGATATAATTTTATATGATTTTAGTTATCTTACCCATTTACAATCCACTGCAAACTTTTATTAATTTTTTCTCCATACTCTTTGAGCAACAAAATAATATATCACTGTAATCAACAAAAATAAGAACACATTGCATTAATAAATAAATTTTTACCTAAAAAATTACACAAAAGAACCCATAGTGGTGATCATAAGAAGTTTTAATTTTGTCACTCTACAAGAATCTCAAAATAATTAAGGGATGAGTGCAAGAAATCAATTTATACTTAATGAGTTAATTAAAACTTTGAAAGAAGGGAGGGAGGAAGTAGGATAAAATTTAACAAAAATTAAAGAACAGGAAAAGAATGTTAAATATGGCTTTGCAAAAAGTAGAATATAATTATTGAATTTGTTACTAATGAATTTTAATCTAAGTCTAATTTAATTAGGTCTAAATAGGCAGTCCCAATCTATCCATTTAATAGCCATTAATTAATGAGTTTAATTGGGTTACTCATTTAAAGTTAATAAAATTGCATACCTATACTTATTTGTTGAAGAGCAAGTTGAAAAATTGGTCATTATTTACAACTATATATAGAAAGTAACAGGATATAAGATAAATAAGGTGCGAAATTGGATAAAAGATTACATAATTTGATAGAAGCAAGATAGAGTGAAGGAAAGGTTGAGTTTGTAGAAGAGAGAAGTGTTGGAGGGATATGGAAAGTTGAATTAAAAAGGTGAGGAAGAGAGTAATGAAAAGTAGGAAAAAGTTAACGAGAAGTAACACAGAAAAAGGGAACATGGCAGGGAGGGGTAACATTTTATACTTGGTGTGTTTTTAGTATTTCTTTAGATATTTTTGTGATCTTTGTTCGTATTTTTTAATATACGGTAAGGTTTTAGATAAGGTACATAAATACAATATAAATTAGATACTAAAATAGTACTTTTTAAAAAAAATTTTAACCTTTTTTCATGTAACTAATATAAATAATTCATTTATTATTATTATTATATTAAACATTAATCCGTGCATTGCACGGGTCGCAGTACTAGTTCTCTTCTATTTCAGATTTCGTCTGTATACTGTACATCGCCAATACAAGCGTTCTCGAATTATTTCATTCCATGGAATAGTAATTAAATTGGCTCTTAAAACATTCCAATGGCTTTTAGCACAAACTTGATTAGTAAATTCATTGTCACAGGAGTCACTTACTAAAAATATTTAGGCATTCTGAATTCAAATAAAATTGATTATCAGGCAAGTAGTGTTTTAACTTGTAATTGGTTTCTATCTTGGATTACAACAAAACCTTATTGTAGAAAGTTATTCCAAAGAATCTAAAACTTTTAAACAAGCGCGTTACATATCTATCATTAATTAGATTTGGCTAAGTCTCAATACCATCCAGATTTGAGTATGGTGATGGAAGACTTGTCCAAAATGTTGGTTGAGAACTCTTTTTCTGTTTGGTATACGCCCTTTTAGCATTAGGCAGGAAAACTCATTTTTCCACACCCCAAACTCTTTACTGAAAACTCATTTTTCCCCATTTCCAATTCTAAATGTTTCCAATTCGAAATGATTAAGTATTACTTGCTTATACTCGATTGATTATTTAAGGTGAATATAGATTTTGATTATTAATAATCAGTTTTTGAGATGTTCTCATTTGCTTTTGTATGCAGATTATAGATTTTTTAATAATAAAAAAAGGTAAAATCTATAATCACCCAAATTTTTGTTGATTCTGATTATTCTCTATAATCGGATTTTACCAAATTTAAAGCAAACGAGAAGGCCTACGTGTGGAGATATCTTAACTACCCATCGAAATTTAAGATCTTTAACATTAGATGACACCAGTCATAAACCTGTCGGGCGTCGAATAATTCCAAGGGAGGCATTTGTTAATTTATGCATACAACAAAAATTACATAGAAGATCACCAAATTTTCAAATGACGATTATAGTGTAAAACATTGTAAATATCAACATAGTAAATTTTTGAATGAGCTCATGAATAAATAATTTTGCAAACGGAAAGATTGATATTACCCTTCTTGTGGCCTAAATTGTATTCACCATGCAAAATTATTATGAATTGTAAATTCTCTAAGACAATGTAAAGAATAATTTTCGTACCGCAATCAATAGTTTAAAAGGGAAGGAAATTAGTGAGGCATTGGGTTTAAGCCTCAAGAATTTTTTTAAAATTTTTTAATAAAAATAAAAACAAATATATCTTCTTTTAAAGGGAAACCCCAAATCTTACAAAAAAAAAAAAAAGGGTGAACGGCACACTTCAAATCATCAGTCTAATATCTTAGTCCAAATTCTCTGTTTAATTCAAAACTACATCATTGTTTTTATAAAATTGAAAAGTGATCACCTTGTTTTTCATCTTTCCGAGCATCTCCCAGTCCTCTTTCAAGTTGTACTCTTTTAACGAGTTGAACTCTTTTTAGGATTATTAACTTTTTTTTTAATGCTCTTCTATCCTACTCTACACCTTTTTCACCCTCAATTATTAGATACAGGATTCGAACATTACCTTAAGATAACAAAAAAAAAAAACGAGGAAGAAATCATCTATTTGTCTACTGCATTGGTGATGAAAAAATTTCTAATGCTTGCTTCTTCGTTAAGCCTTATTGCTTCATATAGCAGTCCATCGCCGAAGCAATGTATGCCATTTCTTGTTGAAACTGCACGTATTCAAATATTCGTAGACTTGGCATTGTACTAAAAAGGACTCCGTGGATTTCTAGGTAATTAGAACTTTTCTCTTTCTTTTTTAGTTTAAGAGAGATATTAAAACTTACAATAAAAAAAAGGGAAAGGGACATTTTTACGAGTTGAAAAACCCCTAAAGTAATAGTAATGGCGTTTGGTAGTGTTTTATGCTGTATAAAATCCCTCATATATATCTACCTTGTATATAAGAAAAGAGCCAGACTTAGTGCTTTCATTTCCTCTTGCCACGTGGCTACTTAATTATCTGACAAGTGGCAAGGAAAACCGAAGCCTTCTATTTCTTTTCCTTCTTTTGCCACTTTTGCCATTGCACCGTTTTTCCCTCAAATTGCATTGAAGCCTTTTCCTGCTCTCTGTACCACGCGCCTATTCTGAACAAAATTCAGCACACCTATTCTGAGCAAGTACAATCCCAACCGGCTATGCTACCAAACCCAGCAGCTCAACACCCCTTTCAAGCCTTCTATTCCTTTTCCTTCTTTTGCCATTGCTACCTTTTCCTCCCTTTCCTCTACCACACGGCTATTCTGACCACAAATTCGGCGCATCTATCCTGACTCCTGAGTAAGCCCAATTCCAGCCGCCTGTGCTACCAAACCCAGCAGGTCAACAACCCTCTTCAGACATGTAAAAAAGTTTGGATTTTCCATGATTTGGGCAATGGGTTTTGTGACTTCCTTCTTTAAGCCAGCAGGTCAGCTGCTACTCCTGCAGGCGCTTGATTTGCTGATCATTCACATGGTCTTTGTACTTCAGAGCAGAAGAATTGGGCGCAGGTTAACTACTTTGCTTACACTAGCCGTTTTTCCCTCTTTCTCTAATATCCAATTAACCTGTTTGTGTATCAATTTCGCCTCATGTTGCCGAATTGTTGGAGCCTCACGTGATAATTGTACTTCAAAGGAGTGAAATGGGGAACTTTTTGTTAGGTATGCCATTCTATTCTGATCAGCTTTGATATTCAATTTTCCGCCCAAATTATGCTTTCTATTCAACCTTCATCATCCGTATGATTATGATTAGAAATATCTGCTTGGATGTGATTTTTCCCTTATTCCAGTTATAATGAGAAATAGGTTTCCTATTCACTTAGCCTGTACCTTTTGCAGTGGCTTACGAAATCAAAAAAATGGGATGGACGTATTTATCAGTGCATCGTACTGCCTTCTCTGCTTTGTGAACTGCAACAAAAAGCCTCCGAGCCTTTACGCCTTGTTCTTTGGAGTCTCTCTGGTGAGAAAAAAACTCCCCCTTTTTTATGCCAAATTTTCCTCTTATGAATAGTTCGCAGATTAATAAATTCTAATATACAGATATGTTTCAATTCATAGGTTCCTTTTGCTGCGGTTCCTTCGAGGAATCTTTTAACTTGAAGGTCAGTTTGTTGTCTTCCTTCAATCTATCAACAGCTTTTCTTTATTGAAGTGCCTATATTTTCATAAGTGAAATTTCACCTTTCCCTTTTCTTTTTAGTAGTTTTTCTTCAGTTTCTGCTTCATTTATTTTAAGTTTATTGGTGCTATTTGTTTTGTGTCATCCTTTATGAAACAAACGATTGCTTATTTGAGCAGGTGATTTTGTTAATTTGAAATATTTGATTAAAAATCTTTCTTATACACATGGGCTTACAAAAATATTGCTGGGTAACAGTTTTAACGATGAATATTGGGTTGTAAAGGATGCATTATAGGGTGTGTGGAATAGTTGATTGTATGCTATCTTTATCATATTCTGGCCTTAAACTGTAACGTAGTTAATTCAATCTGGCCAGCTTTAAAGATTGAAGTTCCAATTAATTCAATCTGGCCAGCTTTAAAGGTTGAAGTACCAAGTTCACTATTTCCCTTGTGAAGTGCATATGCATGCTATAAATCAACACAAAGGACATCAGGTTGAACCCCTTGCTAGGGTAACCCTGTGTACAGGAGAAATTGATGGGTGAAGTAAATCTCATATTGTTGCCTAACAATAGTTATTTCAGCATAATATTGTGTCCAAAGTTATTTAATGTAGTCTAGAAATCATAACTTTTCTATCCTAAGCACTATTGTACTTGTCATTACCATAGCCTTCTGTAACAAGTTCAATATTAACAATATTTGAAATTTAATAACATTCAAAAGAAGTACATACGGATGGACAAACTTGAAAGAGTAACTGAGCTTCAGGAGCCAATTACTCTGCTTATATTTTTGTAGGAACTAAAGAATAGAAAAGACACATTTTAATTATTTCCAATACACTAGATGAAACCTTGCAAGCTTTCAAATTTTTCCTGATGAATTCCGATTCTATAAATACAATGAGAAAATTCTGAATTTATCGCAAATGTTCATTATCATGGTAATCATTCAATTTTATTCTTTTTTGTAGTATATAATTATATTTTAATTAGTTTTGCCAAAAAATTGGAAATCAATAAAACTTGCTTGGTGCTTTGTGGATAGTTGATATGATCTACTGTGGTTTTTTTCTAAAACTATTTTTAAATTTTTATGCCTCTTAACTATTTTTAAATTTTTTGCATAAAACTGTTTTTGTGCAAACACAATAAAAAAGTATTGCTACTCAATTATCAAGTTGAAAATATGCGTATCCACGTTCCATGTAAACAGTCAAACATAAAATGGCCTTGTGTCTTTCTTGCTTATGTTGTTTGGTACAATGTTGTCGCCTTCTTATTAGACTCTTCAATTTTTAGCTTTTCTGGATATCATTTTTGAATCTTGACTTCATTTTCACTACTAATATTCGATAGGGTTAACTGCTCCATCATACACTAACATTTTCTGATGATTTTATTAGGTTTTTCAACTTCAAAATTCTCCATTTGCCTCCTATATATTTCAACACAAATAAATGCAGTATTTCAGACTTTCTATGGAAAATCAATAGCTTCTCTTCCTGGAATCATTTTCACAGTTTGACCCAAAGCTTCAACGCAAACATTAATCTGCCATTAAAATTTTAGCTAAGATTTCAACTTGACTCTAATGTATGATCTTAAGGTAGTTAAAGTAAGCAAAAGCTCTTGAAAATGTCAAGTCATATTAGACAACAGGCATTCATTATGTCTATGACAGCTTGATTATCTCAAGCTTAGATTTTTTTTTGGTAGGTATCTCATGCCTAGAATAGACTAAATAACAAATTATTGCTCAGAATTAAAAGCTATTCACCCATTTGCTTATGTTATTCTAAGTAACTGAGCTGTCCTATTGGTTTGCATATAATGAGTGTTCTATCAAATAGTCAAATTGCTAAGTCAAATAGTCAAGGATTTCCATTATTTTAGATTTTTTTAAGTGCCTTTTCCTCGTGTCTTTGCATAAATCTTGCCTTTCATTTTCTTTTGCTAGAGTATGAGTTTTTCATTCAAATTTTGCCAATTTGTTCTGAGGGATTGGCCTGTGTATTTAATAGGATGATATTTTGAGACTATACTGTAAATTATAGCAGAATTAGTTCTCCCTATATTTGTTATTACTTTAGTTGAGCGTGACCTTGTTATTGCAGGAAAATCTTGCAATTTAGACTTTACCTTTAACCAAAATGGCTTTTCTTCCCTTATTTCTTGCCATTCAAGAGGCTTTTTATTGTTAATGGAGCCTTTTTGTTCCCTTCTTCACACCTTTTGGCTGGTTTTCATGGTACAGTTTAGTTGTACCGGACAAAGTAAATCTCATGGTAAAACGTCTTATTTATATATTCCATGAATTTGAACTGTACAAGCTAACCAATTGCTTTCAACCCTATGGCAATTTTCACTAAATTACAAGGTACTAGAATAAATTGTTTTTATGTTTATAGGCAGTAAACGTTTAGACCAAGCTTAATAAGTCTCAAATATTAGAATTTAACCACATGCTAGAATTAGTAATTAAATTGTCATATTGCTTAGCAACTTTAAATTAGGTATTTGTTAACTTCAAAATGGATCAAATTGCTACAAAGCTGTGGTTTCTTCCTTTTGTTTCATTTTGTGATTATTGACTAAAAATCTCTTATGGTTCTGCATCTATTTTGTTCTTTGTTTTTGCAATTTTTTTTTCCCTCTTAACTTTTCAACTCATACTTGCTTAGCTTAATTGAGGTGAACTGTCATTACTTACTTACAATTTAGATGCTCTGAATTATATTTTCTACACAATTGGTTGGGTATTAGTTGTGTTATTGGACTTAGATGAATGATTATTCAGTCTGATGAGAATTTTGAACCTTTTCAAATGGGTAATTTATTTCTAATATAGAATAAGGATTTAGATACAACTGTGCCCAAGTTTAAAAATAAGAGTGGCAAGGAATTTTTCAATATTTGTTACATAGTAGATTGGGCATTGGCCGTGCCTTGGTTTTTGGAACTGTACCTTCCAAAATTGGTTTGAATTTTGCTGAAGCTAATACATCTACCTTGCTGCCCAGCAATGCTAATACATAGTGTGATTATGAACTCTGAACTTCCTTGAAGCCTTTTGAATTGCTAATTTTGCTAATGTTGAAGCACTTTACAGCTGAATTACTAATCTTGCATCTTTTGACATAATATTGACATCCATTAAGAAATTGTTCTTTTGTGCACCTTAATGGATCTCACTATGTGATCTTTTGTAATTGCTGCCTATCATTGCACTTTATATTAAGCATTCAGCAAGTCATCTCCTATCTCTGTAAGACTAACTTGTACTTGAAGATATCAAGTTGTTTGTAACACTACTTGCTAATCTTTTGTCATCTTCTCTTATCTTGTGCAATGCTAATGATTTTTTGGTTTTGTTTAGTCTTATATTGTTAGTTGCATGCTTGATTGGTAATTTATAATTTTAAGAATCCTATTTCACAAACATTACTGTTAATCTTACCTTATACGAAAATATATGACAATAGATTATAGGGGGCCTAGGCTGTGCTAAGCACAGCCGATTTCTTCATTTTCCCCTTCAGCTGCGATGAACTTCATGTGCCTATATTTCTGCTGTCAATTATAATTTCCTATATTTCTGCTAACTTTTCCTATATCATGTGGGTTATATTTCTGGTGGAATTGCCACTTCCATCTTTTTTTTTCCATTTTTGGGTTGTTTTTTGCCTGTGATGCTCATAATAAGGAGTATGCACACGCTTGCCCAATTAACGTATATGCCACTCAAAACTATGAACTCTTAGTTACCCAACTATAATCTATTGCCCAACTATAACGTATATGTTGAGTTTCTTAGTTGCCCAACTATGAACTCTTTGTTCAATTTTAATAAAAATAGGTTGAGAGTCTTTGAATTTGAACTTAGTGAAGATCAATGGCAGTCCCAACTCCCAAGTCTCTTACAGCTTCTCAGCTGTCTCATCATCCACCCCTGATAAAAATAAACCACACTTTGGTAGATTAATGGCCCAAATGAGTCAAATAGTTCTGCCTTCTTCTCACCAAGTGCCTTTCTGTTGATACAACAACTGGAACATCTCTCCTTCGTTGCTTTTGCTAGTCTATATTAATGGGCCAAATGAACTCAAAAGATTTCAGCCTTTTTAGGCCTTTACCCGAATAGAAAAAAAAAGTGAGAGTTTTATTTAGTTCATTGAGGTCTAATGGTAATAACTCTCGAATAATCTGATTCTTACGCTTCTTTTCTTTGGTATGAATGCTGCCCTCACCATGTAAAAGTGTCATGATTGTAGGAAACAAAAGATTATTTGGTTTTGCCATCTTTCACAGTTATTCCATAATGTCTTGGGTATAATATGTTTTGTTTCCTTCCATAACTTATCCTTGGGATCCAGTTCTATTTAGACAGCATGAAGTTACTCAGAATTTGAATATCATTGCTAATTATTTATACTTTAGAACAAAAACATTCAGGAGCTTAACTTTTCTGCTGAACTAGCATCTGCACTCGGAAAGCATGCGATTGTGTGTTTCATTCGCTAATATGAGTCAGATTATCAAGGCCAGAAGGAAGGCAAGTATAATATTGTCAAGGCATACACTACTAAGGAATCAGCTCACATTCCAATGGCCATCACAATTGCAGAAACGAATGAAAAAATTCCAGACCTTCAAGCTACTATCCTGCAGCCTACCAAGAAAACTGAATTTTTCAGTCCATCAACCAAAAAAATGCTTGATGCCATCGCTGAATCGTCTACTACTGCAAACGACGTGCTGCCTACAGTGACAACAGCAAAGAGGGCCTTGGTTTTTGGAACTGTGCCTCCTGGAATTGGTTTGAATCCTGCTGGAGCTAATACACCTACCTCGCTGTCCGCCAATGCACCTGGAAGTCCCTTGAAGAAGCAGCGTGACGATGAACTCTGAACTTCCTTGAAGCCTTTTGAATTGCTCATTTTGCTAATGTTAAAGCACTTTACAGCTGCATTCCTAATCTTGCATCTTTTGACATAATATTGACATCCATTAAGAAATTGTTCTTTTGTGCACCTTAATGGATCTCAATATATGATCTTTTGTAATTGCAGCCTATGATTGCACTTTACATTTGAAGATGTTAAGCTATTTATGAAACTACTTGCCAACATTTTGTCATCTTCTCTTATCTATTGCAATGCTAATGATTGGTAATGTTTTGTTTAGTCTCATATTGTTAGCTACATACTTGATTGGTAATTATTTGACAACAGATTATAGGGGGCCTAGGCTGTGCTTAGCACAGCCGATTACCTCCTAGTATTTTAAGAAGAGAGGGTGAGTTACTGTAGCACCCTCTCCTTGATGAGACACGTGGGCTTCCTTCTGCTAAAGGCGTGGTTTTTGATGGTACCTGATTCTATCAAACTGTAAACCGTTAACGTTGTCCGCTTCCTTTTCTAACAATCACCATCAATAAAAGGACTTGGAGACCTTGGGTGTTGAACTTAATTTGAACTTGTCTGCCTGTATATCTCATTGTCTACATGTGAATTAGTAGGATGAGTAGGGTAAAATCTGATATCCGCTTGTACTCAATTCGATGGTTAATCCAATTAGATGACCGATGGGGTAATCGTTAGAGTTTGACATTGATGAGGGGTAATCGATGAGTAATCTGATAGGATTTAGTAAAAGAATGAACGGTTGAGATTTACTTGATCCAATATCATAGACGCTATGATTGAGGAATTCATGTACCGCATTGTACTACATCACAAATAGTTTGTGGGAGCGGGAGCGAACTGTTTGTTGTCTATGGTTCATGAAGCGAACTTTCCGAACCCCTATAGTTCGCAAAGCGAGCGGCGTGGGCCGGATCCTTTTTAATGTTCATGCATTAATTGGGCCAATTAAATTGGTCCAATAGAGTGCATAAATTACTGTTTCACATTGGAGAGAGAAGGCAATCTACTGGAGATGATAGGACAGAAATTGTTGCTAATTGACGTAAAAGTTATGCCAAGAAACATCCTGATATAAATTGGAGTATGTTTTGACGGAGTTGCTTGTTGTTGTGTTGGAAAATGGCTAGTCATAGCGTGAAAGATATTGATGCTCCCGGGACTCCCATGAGGCCCACAATTTGAAGACGGTGGCTACTTAGCAGCACGAGTTCCATTGGCAGTGCAGGGCCAATGTTGGAAAGAAGTGTGAGGTTGTTTGTTCGCGGTAGGAAGCACCCGTTCACACAGACGAGCATTGTGGATGAGACCTTCGATCTTAACTATGGCATGGCTAGTAATACCATTTGGTATGATTACATGAACCTGCCGCAATTGGGACAAAGACTTGGTAATAGGTATGGCAATAAGCGCAAAGTGGCCTCCATAAACATCGATGAAAGCATGTTAATAGGTAGGAATCCTACTTTAATGGATGATGGAACTGCAGCCCAACATGATGGCCTCATTGATGACATGTTGGGCCTCTTCATTGTTCTGGATCGGAAGCTTAGCGACCAGCATAAGCCCATAAGTGTTCAGTGAGGTCAAGGGAACTCACGGATCTAAAGCGTATCTTGCACTTTGTTCTGATATGCTCAGTCGATTTCGCATGTTGAAGATTGTTGTGAGGAGTTCTAATCTTGGGAGTCGGATATCCATAGATAGAGACATTGCATTACGATTGGATATTGACTCAAACCTATTCACTCATACAACTTAATTTTCTAATACAGTTGAAGAAACATGGATTAGAATGCACAAAGGATATTTAATTGAATAACTAATTTATCACATGATAACTATCCCCTGTTACATGGACAAGTGCAGCAGAACTTAAAGAAATATATGATTGGGCCGTTATTGTCCAATAATGATTATTGATTGATCCTCAAATTCTCTTTTTATCATTTCTCAAATTCTCAAACTCTCAATTCTTATCATTTTAAAATGTAACATAATAGTTAATTAACCTGGTGTGTTGATTTACACTACATGAAAAATGGTTTCAGTGACAAGATTCTCCATGACAACAAAAATCTTGTCACAATTGATACGGTTTCGATTGAAGGTCATCACTAATTACATCACTAATCACATCAATGACCGTAACAAGATTATCACTAATTACAAGATTGTTATGGTCATCGAAACAGTATCAACTATAGTGATTCTCCATGACCGGAACATGATCTATTGATAAATAAGTTTACAATTGTTCTATCATGTAAATTATTATAAATTAAATTATTATATTCAAATTGTTATTATATATTGACAGACAATAGGTAAACAAAATTTGGTTTCAACTTATTCAAGCTATTAAAATTAAGAAAGTCCATTTTGTATTTACGAAATAAACTTTTTTTAAGCTATTAAGCATACACTTCATTGAATTTTTTTGCCTTTCTCATATACTTTATCCTATACTATAATATATAAGTATATCTATTATTGTTTTGAATTGAAATATAAACCGCCTATGCTATAATATATATTACTATTGTTTTGAATTGAAATATAAACCCGTGCATAGAACGCGTCAGAATGCTAGTTTAAATGTATTTGTGTATCTATATATTTGCTTTTTTTTTTTTTCAGACACAATAAATTTTATTTTATACCTATTCCTATTTTACACTAATAGAAAGGGGTGGATCTAGGGGAATAAATAAAAAATCCGAAAGAGGTGGATTCAAAAGGGTCAATAAAGAATCCAAATGAAATTGAACCGCTGCTAGACCAAACGAATGTCTTTGCATTCAGTAATAAAATTTTCAAAAAATCTTAAATAAGAATATGAGCTAAGAGATTCCAACGCTTCGCGGCCAATTACTGTCATAGTAGATGTAGTTGGTTGTGTCCATGTATTTGCTGCTTGCAGGAAAAGTACACGACTCTTTTACTCGAACCGGGTAGGAACGGTTGCAGAACGTGTAACGGTTGCAGAGTAGAAGCAATCGTTCTTGAAGGTTATGTGCATTTGCATACGACGTAACTCTGTTTGCATATATGGTGTAATTTATTTTCAACAACATGTAACTCTAAAACAAAATTTTGTAAATTCCACATATATTATTAAAAAATGAGATACAAGTTGAAATTTAAATCTTACAATTTTTTTGTGGTCAAGTCTTGACCGTGAACTACTAGGAACCGTTCCTGCCCCTCTTTCCCTTTTTACTCTTATAGTCCATCTCTCTCCTCATTTAATGCTCTCCATGTCAGTGTTGTTTCTTTGTCATCGTCCCGTTCCCTACCCCCATCAAGAGGTCCCCACTAAAGAATGAACCTTCTTTTTCGGACCACGGGCAGGTGCAACAGTTTCTGGCAGTTATGTGTATTTTGCACACGACGTAACTTTGTTTGCACATGGTGTAACTTACTTTCAACAACGTATAACTTTAGAACAAAATTTTGTGAGTCCCTCACATGTTAAAATCGAAATACCAGATGAAATCTGAACCGTATAATTTGTTTGGGCCAAATTTTGGCTGTGAACTGTCCAGGGACGGTCCTTCTGTCTCGTATCCTTCTTTTTTGCTTCCGGTTTCCTAGTCTCCTCTCAATACATTCTCTCTCTTCCTGTCAAGTCCTTGAGTTTCGCAATGTGCGTTGTTGAGCTGTGAGTTCAATTTCCCCATCAAAGCCAAATTCTATTTTCATTCAAAACTAAAATTTTACCAGTGCCTTAAGCACGGTTTTTTTTCTATTTATTATGAATTTATATAAATATAAATAATATAAATAAAAAAATAACAATAATTCTATTTATTTATATTAACTTAAAAAATTGATAAATTTTAAATATTTAATTATTTACTATTTTTTTTAAAATATAAAATAAGTATGATATTATAGAAATGTCAATTTTGATCGATCCGATCAATTAATCTTTAATTCAATAATTTAATTAAGTCGCCATTCGATCTGAGTTTAAAAGGGCCAATGACTGTGTCACGTCAATTCACACCAAGTACTGCAACTTGACACTTCAACAAAATATCTAACTATCAAGTTACGTGCCGACAGTGAACCACCAGCCTTTTGGCCACCACCAAGCCATTAAGGCTTTGGTGGGGATCAATTGCCATATTATGTGGCTTTTCTAAAAAAATTTAGACGGGTGCGTAGTGCACTCGTCTAATCTGGTGATAGTTTTGTCTCCATCGATCTCCCGCAAGCTCAGTTGGGCTTCCCCTATAATTAGATTAGGAGAGTAGGATATAGATAAAAATGATGATTAATAAAAAAAAAAAAGTCACATGCCGGCATGTGTAATTTCCCCCGCATGAATATGTAAATCCAAATTCATTTCCACGGTTCCACCTTGTTTTCTTCTGGGATAATCCGCAGGCCAAAGTTGTTGATAAGTTTACAATCTTGAATAGGCCCCTAGTGACTCATGCAGTTGTGTGGGTAAATGTGTGAAAAATCTAACTGGTTGTATATGTATGTTAATTACAATTATTGCCCTTGTTCTATTTTGCCCATTTTACTTGTATTTATGGCTCCTTATTAGTAAATGCAAGTGTCATTGTAATAAGATTGTCAAGTCAAACGCACATGATAAATGAAAAAAACTAGTTATTTTGCTCTCTATTAGAAGAGAAAAAAAGGAAATTTATTTTCATTCCTATTTGTTTGACTATTCCTCAACTAAAGTGCAGACACCTCAGCTTCACTTTTTGCCTTAAGCTCATGTCTTCACCACCATAATTTTGTCTTTTGAATTAATTGCTAACGTATTACCTGAGTCATTTGCGTTGCGCCACAAAAAAGCATTAACTACAAAAAAGGAAAAAAAAAGCATTAACTTATGGAAATTAGGAAATGATAGAAAAGCGACCATAGAATTTACTAACTTATATATGTTCAAAACATATCAAATAGTAAAATACAATAAATACTAAGTTTGTTGTTTGTTTAATCATTGTACATTTAATCGTTATCAAGCAACAAATACATTCACTAGATTATGTAATCATTGACATCTAATAAACTAAGCAACAACCTTAATTATTAACCAAATTGTTATTTACTATTTCCAACCCCTAATATCCTCCCTTCCACACTCCATCCATCTTATAGCAACTCAATTTCTTTCACCTTAAAAAAATGCAAAACATTTCAATCAGTTTCATTGGCTTCTAGAATAACCATAACCAATTAATTAATATAGTAGTAGCTTCCTTGTGCAAAAGTTGGACCGTCCATCCAACCATCCATGCCGGACTTCTGTCTTTCCTGGATGGACATTGGTAGGTTAGTCTTTCACTTTCTCTTCACATTCACTCTCTAGATAAGATAAGCTTTCATTTTAAGCTGGCACAAATCGAAGTTAACACTTCGGTCCAACTTTTTAATATATGTCTTGGTTATTGTCATACTGGTCACCAGAAAACTTAACTCATCACTGTTTGGATTAGATGTTTTTGAAGGTGTTTTTGAAAAATTTTGCTGTAGCAGAGTTTTTAGATTATATTTTAGGATATTTTTAGAAAATATTTTGGGATATTTAAGAGTAGAAGAGTTTCTAGAACATATTTTGAAATATTTTTTAAAATTTTAAAAAAAATTAAACTAATTTTTAGATTACCTTTTAGAGTACTTTTTAAAAATCTTTATTGTATTTAAAAAATTAGTTTTTGAAAAACACTCCCATCCAAACAGACGAGCATGTTTGAAAAACACTCCCATCCTAGCAGTTTGTTAGGATCTGTTTGATGCAAAGTTAATTTGACAACTCACAAAAAGTGATAACAAAGGCTAAAACAAGTACATTAGGTCTGGTTAGATTTGGATAAAACTCGATTCATTGATATTCCTAGCTACAAGTAGGACTGTCAATAGGGCTGGACCAACCTGAGTTCGGCTCGTTCGGCTCGACAAAAAGCTCGATGAGCCCGACATTTTAGTGATCCGGTTTGAGTTTGAGCCTCAAAATTAAGATTGAATTAAATATAAGCCGAACTTGGGCCCTATTAGGCTCAAACCCGATATAGGCCAGGCCCTTTAATTAAATATATAATATTTCAATTTTGATATTATATATAATTATATATCTAAATATATTATTGTTAAATACTAAATAAATATATATATATATTACAAAATATAAAAATACATCTAAAGACTCTTCCATGAGATTTCTTGAGAGACAATATTAGTTATGCACAACTGAATCTCTAAGTATGGCTACTAATATTGTCTCTCAAGAAATCTCATGGCTACTAATATTGTCTGTCAACATATGCAATGAGATTTCTTATATTTGCCAGTCACTTATTTTTTGTAAAACAAATTGTAAAACAGCATGGTTGTGGACCATAGATATCAGGTATAAACTCAGGAAGAGCAGCATCTGAAATAACAGTCATCGAAATAGCAGTTTGTCAGAAAATAGCATTTTTGTAAAACAAGTATTAAATGGCTTGAATTTATAATTACCTGGTGGATATGGGAAAACAAACATCAGGACACGTTCTAACCACTTAGGAATGGAAATAGTATTCTTAACCTCAAGAAGTCCAACATCTTCAATCAAGGTCGAATGTTGTTCAATGAATGCATCATCATATTTATATGTATAGTATTTGGGATCTCGCTGTAAAGCTGTAGCGGCGGGCATTTTATGGCCAGTGGGAGTAAGTAAGTAGTATTTGTACAATCTTTGTCTTTGTGGTGAATATGGACCGTCAGTGTCTATGAAAGAAACACATCATTGTCCATGTAACTGAAAAGAATTTAAGGTGTTAGCACAAAGTGATAAAGCGGTAAAGCGGTGGTTTGTAAGTAAGAATAATATTGGTTTAAGTATAACTGATCATGTAATGATATATGTTATATTTGAGTACACATGCTACATTTTTACAAGGACGATCTATTAAAGGATATAAGCTGGGCTTCATATATGGTTGTAGAAAGTAGCAATGTGAATTTTCTGGAAGGGTTAAATTTGAACATTCAAAATGTTGAAGAAGCAAAAAGTTGTGCACAATACGGAGAAACAGTGTGGAAACAATCAAAGGATTGGATAGTTTGCAAGTAGAGGATTCATCTATTTGTGAAAAATATATTAAAGATTCATGGAAAGTTACCTATTGTTCGTCAGAAGGAGGAAATTTTTTGTGTCTTCACCCTTGGGAAGCTTTTGACTGGTGAAGGATTGGAGAGGATGGTGATAGCAAATGGTCAAGCGAGAGGAAGGCGATATATGTTCCAGTAAGTGAGGGTTGATGGAGGCCTTTAATGAGTATTTATTTTGCGATGTGAACGAGACAAAGTGGACTGTCTAAAGTCTTACAATTTATTTTGGAAGCTACCGAAGAAGTTTTTTATTATTGGGCTGTCCAAATTTTTTTAATCTGTTCCCAACAGATTCTTGGAAAGCAGCATGTATAGACTGGATGTTTAATTTTCGATAGACTATTTGGAGTGTAATAGTCATGTTTATATCTTTTTCCATGAGATCCTCTCTCAATTCCTTGTTTTCTTTCAATGCAGCTGTGGACAGTGTTCCATATTTCTTAGTAAGTATTTTCTCTATGGCTGCATTATTGGTATACACCCTTAAAGAACGCAACGGTGAAATCACACTGGTTAATCCCAAAGAAAAGTTGAGATGTAATTCAGGAAATCGAAAATTATGCATAGTCCAATTGATTAGGCTAAAAGCAACATTCTGCACAATGCACTTCATTTTACATACATTATTTAGAAAACTAAAATTAAGGGTAAAACACATGTTAAATTTGGAGTGTTATTGAGCTCAACCGAGATAGATATGCTCAAGTTTAGTTTGAAAAATGAGCCTAAATTGCATTTCTAGCTTACCTTTTATCATTCCCAAGCTGAATTGAAGTTGACAGCACAGTTCGTGTTTTCAGTGCTAATTGAAATTACTTACTTAATTATGTAAGCCATAAAGTACAGCAGTTGGGAAGTAGTCAAGATTTGTAATTGTTTAGCAGGGATTAGGCGAGAATTTTATGGGGAGTGAATATTGAATTAATGAACTGCCAAAAAGCGAGAGAAGATGGCAGTGACATTATCAATCAAAATAAGTTTGAAAATCAAACTGCAAGAAGAGATTATAAATAACATTTGGACTTTTAGCTAAATATATTTTACAAACTGCACATCAAAGATAAGAATGTACATAGTAGTTATGATACTAGGGGAAAATTTTTTCGGCTCCGTCTGTCCTGTAAATCTGCACGGTAAATGATTTAACAGTCTCTGGTATGAAGACTAACTTTTCATTGAGCTGCAAATTATGTTGCAGAACAAATGAGGGCCAGTTGTCGGTGAACGCCCGGCCGTTTATCTTTACTTGAAAAAGTCTATATCCAGCTCTGAGAGTGATTATCGGCGTTGTTGTTTCATTTAGGAAAATGCTAATGAACTTTGGTATTTTCTAATATGGAAGGAAAACGACAATAGTAAAAATATGTAATAAAAATATACAAACAAAAAATAGAGAAGAATTCTTTTCATTGTAAACTTGGTAAAAAGATATGAAATTCATAATATTATGAGTTATATCTGGTTTGATAGAAGAGCATATATGTTGATATAGAATATATGTAGGGTTGATATCACCTGAGATGAGAACCAACTAGTAAAAAAGCCAGAATAAATTTTTGGGTAACTTGGGTAGGAAAAAGCATACTATTTCTACTGACCATGAATATTTGCAGAATACTGCAATTGGAGAATATTAGCAAGAGGAACTGTCCAAATAAGATAAGTGTGCATTTTAAGTTCGATGAACTGAATAACATCAAATTTTAAGTTTCCGATGTGACGTAGCAGTATATAGCTCTCTCCGTTAAGTAAATTATTTTTTTGGAATTTTGTCCATCTAGCTCCAAATTTTTGGCATGTAACTTGAATAGTCCAACTCTCATTTCTTTGAATGATAGTTATGCTACTTTTGTTATGCAGTTTCAGCATATAGTGAAAGTTGGAGGCCAGAATCTGCAAGTTGAAAGTGTAAACGATGAAGTTAAGGAATAGAAGTTTTTTTGCTGGTTCATACATTTACATATGGGAAAAATTTTTTTAGCTTTCTATGCTGGTCGCATTTGACCAAAAAACAACCTTCAGTAACATTGCAAATATTAGGTGACTGGTTGGAGGAATTCCCGATGTGAATGTTTATTGCCATCGATTTTGATCCAGTCCAAAGAAAAACATTGCAGGATTGGTGTTATAAATAGCAAAGAGTTTAGTTGACAGAATGTAGGAAAAAGGAAGAACCAGTTAAAATGGTTTTATGAGTCAATGAACATATCAAAGAGGAAACTTACCACTTATATGAGGTGTGTTCATTTGAATGTGCTTGAAAGTGAATGAACTTGTTAGTGATATATATTAAGAAATAGATGTGGTCAACATGCAGTGCAGGAAAGTTATGAAAGAGGAACATAGAATAATGTGTGGAGCACAAGTTTCTTGAAAGACAATAGAATTGAAGTTTGTGCAGACTGACAGTAATAGTAGGTGTACTGACTTATTTATGAAAGACAACTGAATTGAAGTCTGTCCAGACTGACACTAATAACTTGTCACATTGAATTATCTATGAGTTTTCATAAGAAAAGTGACAACAAGAGAGAAAAGAAATAGTCAAAACTCCTTATAATCAATTTGGTCATAGATAAAGGCCTGGGGAAAGAGACAATTGGATTTTTGTAGTCAGACTATGCTACTGGGGGAGATAAAATTTGTTTGAGGGCGAAGGCTAAAAAAAGCGTGTATGTTAAAGTTAAAGAGAGGAAAAATTTTGATTTTTTATTTAATGTATACTGCAGATTAAATAAAAAATGCCTTGTCACATTTAACGTGAGGATGTTTGATTTATATACATGAGCATTTAATTAAATGAAGATGATATATTCCAAGGTAAGTGAAATCACAGTAACTATTGAACGTGGAAATTAATCCTGTCTGGGAGATAAGAAGTATAGGATGTTATTTGAATGCAATATAACGGGGCGTAGCAAAAGGCATGATAATGCATAGAAGCGGCATGAAAGTATCTGCTAAGTATCAATGCTTAAAATATAAGAAGATAACATTTAATCAGAGGTAGTAAAAAACAATTGTAACAAAAGCAGAGTGCGAAGAGAGGTTCAACATGCAATGGGTTATGTGCAATCTAAGACAAAAGAAGCAGGATCATTCATCTGAAATGAGATAACATGTAATCAGAGGCAGTTAAATATAGCTGTAACAAAAGCAAAGTGCCAAGACAAGTTTAACATGGAACGGGTTATCTCTAGGGTAACACAAAACAAACAGCATCGTTCATCTGGAACGGAGAACAAAATAACAGGCCAGCAGGATTAAGGGGGCAGTGACCGTATAGGTCTAAGATAATTTGGCTTTGTTAGGTGAATTGGCATCTTTAAGCGGCGATGCAAATGAACAGTCACCTTCTGGCTCTTCAAATCTTTTAGCAAGGCATGATTTAACTCTTGAAGAAGAACCAAATATTGTTTACTGCTATATAAAAAAAGGGTATCACGGATTATTTAGATTATAATGAACTGTGATATGTAATGTGAAAGGTGGAATGCACAAATTTAGTAATAGGACCTGAAGCTGTTGAATCACTGTTTGCAGCTTCATTATAGGTTAACACATGATCAGGCCTTTCTTGGATATCTAGCAATTGAGCTTCCAGTTGGTCAGTACTTTCACAATAATATATAACTGTGTAACTTTACTTTGCATCAGTCAGCTGAGACTGAACAGGTCTAATATGAGCCAGAAAAATCTTCTGTTTTAGTTCAGCATGAATCTTTTCTAAGGGAAGTTCAATATTCTGGTAGTTAAAACACAGAAGAAATACAGTATCAGAATTATAAGTATAGAATAGTATGTGAAGGAAAAATATGTAAAGATATACACACTACAATATATACAGATGTTAACCTGAGTGAAGTGCTCCATTGCTTCCAATCCGGTGAAAGTAAGCAAATTTTCAGCTAATTCACCAAAAATGGAAGCAATGACTGTGCCTGTTGTATCAGTCAAATTAATGTCGAATTGACATCTGTATATATTAACAAAAGCTAAGCAGAAAAAATACAGGACCAAGACGAAGAATGAGTAAGAAGAAATCTTAGTATGAAAAAGGGAGGAAGATAAAAAAAAGGAAAAAAAAACTGATGGAGTGTATAACCAAAGACCTTGGTTAAGCTAGATGCCTTTCTTTGCAGGAATTGCATATAAAAACCACTTCATGTGGAGCTGCTGTAGAGCGGAAGCATTTTTTGCATCCCATACACCAGAATTTTTGGAAGATGTGCTCAAACGAGAAAGACACTTTGACCCAGGAGCTCTGGCATAAAAATAGCAGTGGAAGAGAGAAAAGAGGCAGCTTTGGTAAATGTATGTGTAAATGGTAGTAAATCGCATAATGCAAAAAAGTCTGACCTTTTGTGTAAATTTTAAAAGCATAATTTTAGTTATCTTCTGATTTGGTTTAAGAGGCATATCAGGATTGTATTTCATGTAAGCTCCATCAGTAACAAGGTCATTAAGGAGCTGAGCATTTTTCCTAGCCCTGTGTAAAAGGATAGAAATTTATTAATAATTACAAGTGCATATGACAAGCATGTTTAAGACAGGGACAAAGTAAAAGGAGTAATTAGTAACCATTTCTTTAGATTTCCAGTTTCTTCTATAGGAGGATCTATAAGAATTGCAAAGTCAAACCAGGTAGATAGCACGACTCCTGGGGGAAAAGATAGTCAGTTGTCAGGGAAAGATTACAAAGAAGAAGATATATGGAGATCAAAGGAAAAAGATGAACACTGAGCGTTTAAATGTAAGAGACATATTATAAAAATATTAAACTGCATACCATTGTAAAAGCTAACTTTTAACCTGCGACGAACAACAACGGGCTGATTCTGGATGTTACGTGTCATCTATATAGTAGTGGGAACCCCATGCAGTGTTTCCTCTATTTGATCTGCATTCCCAATAGTAAGCAGCTGTTTGTAATATCCACACATCTCCTCCCTCAGCTCCTGTTCCGTCTTACACCATTCTCCATTATCCTTCTGCAAGCATGTGATTTTCCTATGTTTTCTCACCGTCATGACACTAGCATGGAAGAAAGCAGTGTTTTTGTCTCCTTCCTGTAGCCACCGTGTCCTAGCCTTTTGACTCCAATATAGTTCCTCCTCTCGGTATGCTTTACTAAGTTGCAACTTCAATTCTGCTATTTGACCCCTCTTTCCTAAATTGTTGCTAACCTTTAACTCCTGAATTTTCTCTTTTATCCCCGTAATCTGCCTTCCTGAGTTCAAGCTGTTATTCCTCTTCCATGTTAACAAAGCCATTCTGCACTCTCTTATCTTTCTTGTCACCTTAAACATTCTCGAACGTTGATGCTCCGAACCCCAAGCTCTTTCTATCACCCCTCTGATTTCCCCATTCCTGACCCACCGCTGGTCGAAGTAGAACTTTTTTTTCACTTTTCTCTGATTGGTATTGGTATCCATTAGAAGCATGCTATGATCTGATGCTTCATTTTCTATGTGGTTACACACAGCTCTTATAAACATTTGGTACCAGTTAACACTTGCAAGGCATCTATCCAATCTCTCTTTTACTTCCCCCTCTCCTTCCCATTGATTACACCATGTCCATGGTTTCCTTTCAAAGCCTATATCTAACAACTCATTTTCCTTAATGAATCTGTTAAACTCCTTAAAACTACTTTCTTGTCTCCCTCTCCCTCCCCATTTTTCTTCTCCACCTCTTATATCGTTAAAGTCCCCTACCAGTACCCAATATTCCCCCTACTCCCTCTTTTTTTCCTCTATCTTTTTCCACTGTTCTTTTCTTGTTTTCTCGTCTGTGCTAGCATAGATTCCCACCAGCCACCATTCGCTACCTGACTCCTTATCATTTAGTTTCATCTCTATGAGGAAACTCTCCTGTTTAATGCTCACCACTTCTACTTCTTCCTTCCATAGCATTGCCAACCGTCCTGCCCTTCCATTTGAGTCTACCACACAGCAGTGGTCGAACTTTAGCCGTTTTTGTACCCTTTCTATAATTTTCTTCGGGTTTTTTGTCTCAGCCAGAAAGATAACACTTAGAAAGTGGAGATTTATCACCTCCTTTAGTTAGGGAATTGTCAAGGGTCCTCCCACACCTCGACAATTCCACACCAAAACCTTCATTTGCACTGTGGAGGCTTTGACGGGATTGCCTCCAGTTCCCTTATTTTAGTCACTTTCTGGGTTTTCCTTTTCCCTTGTTTCTGTAGTGTTCATTCTCTTCATCCTCTTCCATTGGCTCGCTCTTCTCATTTACTATAGACTTCTTCCTTTTACTTCCTTGTTCCCCCACCTGAGTGTTATCTTTTATCTATCCCAATGGGATTCTTTTGATCTTGTGGAAGCCTCTTTGTTGTTGCCTTTTGTCTTCCACCTTCACAGAAATTTGCTGACTCTTGTTTTCCTGGCATTCCTTTATGCTTGCCTGTTGTAAAGTCGCTCTATTTTCTGGCCTTTCCAGCATTGCATGTTCAATCTCGCCTACCTGCATTTTAGTATCCATGTAACCGTTCATCTCCCCTATCTTATCCTCCGTCTCCTGAACCTGTCTTCCCTTTCCCTTAACCTGAATGCCCTTCCTCTCCTCAGTTCTGCTTGCCTCCCTCTCTTTCCTTACCAAGTCACTTATAACTAGTGCCTTTCCCCCCACTCCCTCTTGTCTACTTGTTTCCTCTTTTTACTTCCCTTCCTTTCCTCCACCCTCTTCTCTTGGTCCCATTGTCTCTTTCTGTAACATTCTCTCCCTTAACCCATTCCCCTTTTTTCCTCCTACGCCTACCCCTTCTTGTATATTAGCTTGCCCCTTAAGATTTAGTTCCCTTCCATACTCACCCCTGAGAGGAGACACCATTATGTTTCCTGCTCTTATCCATGGTCCAAATTGTGCCTCCTTGTGAGATGAAATAGACCTCATTTCCATTCTGCAATTCTTATCTCCATGACCTATAATACCACACTTGTAACAGAAGTCAGGGCATCTTTCGTACTTAAATTCTATCCAAACCATCTCTCCATTGAGCTTCACTGCTGTCCCTCTAACCAGTGGCTGTAGTAAATCTATCTCTGCAAATATCTTCATGTGTCTCCCTTCCTTTCCACCCCCTGGTGGTAGCATAATCTCCTTCACCTTCCTAAACACTCCCCCTATTTTCTTTCCTGCTGCATTACTCATCCAATGTACCGGTAAGTTCCATATTTGAACCCAAAAATTGGTGTATCTAAAGCTCTCAACTTTTTTTTCAAAGCTTGCACACCACTCTCGTACCACTAGAACCTGGTTGTCCAAAATCCAAGGATCTCCTGCCAACACTTTTTCCCTATCCTCCTCCCTTTCAAACTGAAACTGGAACACGTTTGGGCCTATCTCAGTAACTCGTAAGTTTTTGGGATAACCCCAAACGTGGTTAGTGAAATTTTTCACCCCAGTAAAGTTTGCTATCTTGTCTCCCATAAGTCTTCCTACCAAGCTTCCTCTACAATCCTACACACTCTGTTATACATCATCATTGCTCAAGTCTATTCCCCCCACTTCCTTTTCCGATAGCTCAAATCTTTGTAGGGCCTTTGCTAATGCTTCCTCCATCTTCCCAAAACCACACTGAGTTCCCAGTACTATATCCGTATGAACAAACGACCCTTTCACCTGAGTTTACAAGATGATATACAGGAGCACAAAAACTAAAAAAGACGTTAGACTAAAGCAAGTAAAACAGACAAAGCTGAAAAAACAGAGCAAAATTTGCCGGACTGAGAAGCAAAAAAAATAGAGAAAGTCGTCCACTTCCCTTAATTAGAGTTTTGGACTTCTATGGGTTAGATGCTGACCATATGAGCTTCCTACTCCTTTGTATCAGGTGGAAACCAACAGAAATAGCCAAAAGGAAATCGAAGGTCGTGGAAAAAAAAAGAAACAAAAGAACAGGAAGGAGCAACTACGCAACTATTAGACTGAAGCTTCCCCGATGCTTTCTATCTTCCTTGGTGATCCCAGCCTAACTCTTTCCAGGATTTCCCCTAATTTGGCTCGGATGCTTTTTACAAATTGCGTTCTTGAATTTCGAAAAGTTTCAAAAACTAGGCGGGCTTTGGTACGGATGGTGGAAAGTGGTGCGAAAAGTTAAAAAGAAAAATGTTTGCTCCTACACCGAGGAGGGGAACTCTCATTTTTAGAGAGAGATGCTCTCACTTTAGAGAGATGAGGTCTTATCAATTGCACCGCTAGGAGGAAGAATGAGCATTCCTGTTGGGAGGAGAATAAGAGTTCATTTAGTCTTGCATGAATTTGTTGCAGAAATTCCATCCAGGCTTCCATAACACAGTTGCTATTGCATTGTAGGTGAGCATGGATTTTTTGTCGATGTAGATGAATGACTAAAGTGGAGCTCTTGTGCCGATCCGGCTTGCTGATTTTAAAGGGCAATTTCTGCGAAAATATACTATAGGTTAGACTCGTTGGATAATAATTTATGATAGCAATAATATAAAGACAAAATACACCGGATGAAGAACATCTGTAAGAGCCAGACGGTGGTAAAATGCCGAAAAAGTTAAATCTTGTGTGAAGTCATCTGATAAGCCGGTGATAACTTGTTGATAAACGCAGTTAGCCTTATCAAAGTGCATCCCTAAGAAGGGATCTGACTGTTTTTTTTTTGTTAGTTGTGTAGTCCAGGGAAACGTTTGTTGTTGACAATTTTTGGTAAAGATGGCTACGTTGAACTTCATGTTTCCTAAATGCTTAAACAGAACGATGTCACCTATGTTAAGTTCATGGTCTGCTGCAAAGTCGTTCCAGCCTTCACCAAATTGAAAATTTGTCAAGGAGATAATCCAATGTGCATCTCTTGCTTTGACGGTTAGGAATGGTTGTCTGCACTGCTGTATCACTGGAATACGGTCATGCGGAACATGCTGTGCAATTAACAATATCGCTAGCTATAGTTGTTAGAATATTGTGAAAGGAAAAAAGTGATTAGTATGCATCAGAGAAGTACCAGTCGCTTATTTTTTGTAAAATAAATTGTAAAACAGCATGGTTGTGGACCATAGATATCAGGTATAAACTCAGGAAGAGCAGCATCTGAAATAACAGTCATCGAAATAGCAGTTTGTCAGAAAATAGCATTTTTGTAAAACAAGTATTAAATGGCTTGAATTTATAATTACCTGGTGGATATGGGAAAACAAATATCAGGACATGTTCTAACCACTTAGGAATGGAAATAGTATTCTTAACATCAAGAAGTCCAACATCTTCAATCAAGGTCGAATGTTGTTCGATGAATGCATCATCATATTTATAGGTATAGTATTTGGGATCTCGCTGTAAAGCTGTAGCGGCGAGCATTTTATGGTCAGTAGGAGTAAGTAAGTCGTATTTGTACAATCTTTGTCTTTGTGGTGAATATGGACCGTCAGTGTCCATGAAAGAAACACATCATTGTCCATGTAACTGAAAAGAATTTAAGGTGTTAGCACAAAGTGATAAAAGCGGTAAAGTGGTGGTCTGTAAGTAAGCATAATATTGGTTTAAGTATAACTGATCATGCAATGATATATGTTATATTTGAGTACACATGCTATATATTTACAAGGACGATCTATTAAAGGATATAAGCTGGGCTTCATATATGGTTGTAGAAAGTAACAATGTGAATTTTCTGGAAGGGTTAAATCTGAACATTCAAAATGTTGAAGAAGCAAAAAGCTGTGCACAATATGGAGAAGCAGTGTGGAAACAATCAAAGGATTGGATAGTTTGCAAGTAGAGGATTCATCTATTAGTGAAAAATATATTAAAGATTCATGGAAAGTTACCTGTTGTTCGTCAGAAAGAGGAAATTTGTTGTGTTTTCACCCTTGGGAAGCTTTTGACTGGTGAAGGATTGGAGAGGATAGTGACAGCAAATGGTCAAGCGAGGGGAAGGCAATATATGTTCCAGTAAGTAGGGGTTGATGGAGGCCTTTAATGAGTATTTATTTTGTGGTGCGAACAAGACAAAGTGGACTGTCTAAAGTCTTACAATTTATTTTGGAAGCTACCGAAGAAGTTTTTTTATTATTGGGCCGTCCAAATTTTTTTAATCTGTTCCCAACAGATTCTTGGAAAGCAGCACGTATAGACTGGATGTTTAATTTTCGATAGACTATTTGGAGTGTAATAGTCTTGTTTATATCTCTTTCCATGAGATCCTCTCTCAATTCCTTGTTTTCTTTCAATGCAGCTGTGGACAGTGTTTTATATTTCTTAGTAAGTATTGTCTCTATGGCAACATTATTGGTATACACCCTTAAAGAACGCAACGGTGAAATCACACCGGCTAATCGCAAAGAAAAGTTGAGATGTAATTCAGGAAATTGAAAATTATGCATAGTCCAATTGATTAGGCTAAAAGCAACATTCTGCACAATGCACTTCATTTTACATACATTATTTAGAAAACTAAAATTAAAGGTAAAACACATTTTAAATTTAGAGTGTTATTGAGCTCAACCGAGATAGATATGCTCAAGTTTAGTTTGGAAAATGAGCCTAAATTGCATTTCTAGCTTACCTTTTTTCATTCCCAAGCGGAATTGAAGTTGACAGCACAGTTCGTGTTTTCAGTGCTAATTGAAATTCACTTACTTAATTATGTAAGCCATAAAGTACAGCAGTTGGGAAGCAGTCAAGATTTGTAATTATTTAGCGGGGATCAGGCGAGAATTTTATGGGGAGTGAATATTGAATTAATGAACTGCCAAAAAGTGAGAGAAGATGGCACTGACATTATCAATCAAAATAAGGTTGAAGATCAAACTGCAAGAAGAGATTATAAATAACATTTGGACTTTTAGTTGAATATATTTTACAAACTACACATCAAAGATAAGAATGTACATAGTAGTTATGATACCAGGGGAAAATTTTTTCGGCTCCGTCTATCCTGTAAATCTGCACGGTAAATGAATTAACAGTCTCTGGTATGAACTTTTCGTTGAACTGCAAATCATGTTGCAGAACAAATGAAGGCCAGTTGTCGGTGAACGCCCGACCGTTTATCTTTACTTGAAAAAGTCTATATCCAGCTCTGAGAGTAATTACCGGCGTTGTTGTTTTATTTAGGAAAATGCTAACGAACTTTGGTATTTTCTAATATGGAAGGAAAACGACAATAGTAAAAATACGTAATAAAAATATACAAACAAAAAATAGAGAAGAATGATACTCACAAATTTGTCTCTGTTCTTTTCATTATAAACTTGGTAAAAAGATATGGAATTCATAATATCATGAGTTATATCTGGTTTGATGGAAGAGCATATATGTTGATATGGAATATATGTAGGCTTGATATCACCTGAGATGAGAACCGGCGAGTAAAAAAGCCAGAATAAATTTTTAGGTAGCTTGGGTAGGAAAAAGCATATTGTTTCTACTGACCATGAATATTTACAGAATACTGCAATTAGAGAATATTAGCAAGAGGAATTGTCCAACTAAGATAAGTGTGCATTTTAAGTTCAGTGAATTGAATAACATCAAATTTTAAGTTTTCGATGTGACGCAATAGTATATAGCTCTCTCTGTTAAGTAAATTATTTTTTTGGAATTTTGTCCATCTAACTCCAAATTTTTGGCCTGTAACTTGAACAGTCCAACTCTCATTTCCTTAAATGATAGTTGTGCTACTTTTGTTATGCAGTTTCAGCATATAGTGAAAGTTGGAGGCCAGAATCTGCAAGTTGAAAGTGTAAACAATGAAGTTAAGGAATAGAAGTTTATTTGCTGGTTCATACATTTACATATGGGAAAAAAATTTTACCTTTCTATGCTGGTTGCATTTGAACAAAAAACAACCTTCAGTAACATTGCAAATATTAGGTGACTGGTTGGAGGAATTCCCGCTGTGAATGTTTATTGCCATCGATTTTGATCCAGTCTAAAGAAAAATATTGCAGGATTGGTGTTATAAATAGCAAAGAGTTTAGTTGACAGAATGTAGAAAAAAGGAAGAACCAGTTAAGATGGTTTTATGAGTCAATGAACATATCAAAGAGGAAACTTATCACTTATATGAGGTGTGTTCATTCGAATGTGCTTGAAAGTGAACGAACTTGGTAGTGATATATATTAAGAAATAGATGTTGTCAACATGCAGTGCAGGAAAGTTATGAAAGAGAAACATAGAATAATGTGTGGAACACACGTTTCTTGAAAGACAATAGAATTGAAGTTTGTGCAGACTGACAGTAATAGTAGGTGTACTGACTTATTTGTGAAAGACAACTGAATTGAAGTCTGTCCAGACTGACACTAATAACTTGTCACAATGAATTATCTATGAGTTTTCATAAGCAAAATGACAAAAAGAGAGAAAAGAAACAGTCAAAGCTCCTTATAATCAATTTGTCGTGGATAAAGGCCTAGGGAAAGAGACAATTGGATTTTTGTAGTCGGACTATGCTACTGGGGAAGATAAAATTTGTTTGAGGGCGAAGGCTAAAAAAAAGCGTGTATGTTAAAGTTAAATAGGGAGAAAATTTTGATTTTTTATTTAATGTATACTGTAGATTAAATAAAGAATGCCTTGTCACATTTAACGTGATGTTTGATTTATATACATGAGTATTTAATTAAATGAAGATGATATATTCCAAGGTAAGTGAAATCACAGTAACTATTGAACGTGGAAATTAATCCTGTCTGGGAGACAAGAAGTATAAGATGTTATTTGAAAGCAATATACGGGGCATAGCAAAAGGCATGATAATGCATAGAAGCGGCATGAAAGTATTAGCTAAGTATCAATGCTTAAAATATAAGAAGATAACATTTAATCAGAGGTAGTAAAAAACAGTTGTAACAAAAGCAGAGTGCGAAGAGAGGTTCAACATGCAATGGGTTATGTGCAGTCTAAGACAAAAGAAGCAGGATCATTCATCTGAAATGAGATAACATGTAATCAGAGGCAGTTAAATACAGCTGTAATAAAAGTAGAGTGCCAAGACAAGTTTAACATGGAACGAGTTATCTCGAGGGTAACACAAAACAAGCAGCATCGTTCATCTGGAACGGTGAACAAAATAACAGGCCAACGGGATTAAGGGGGCAGTGGCCGTGCAGGTCTAAGATAATTTGGCTCTGTTAGGTGAATTGGCATCTTCAAGCGGCGATGCAAATGAACAGTCACCTTCTGACTCTTCAAATCTTTTAGCAAGGCATGATTTAACTCTTGAAGAAGAACCAAATATTGTTTACTGCTATATAAAAAAAGGGTAACACGGATTATTTAGATTATAATGAACTGTGATATGTAATGTGAAAGGTGGAATGCACAAATTTAGTAATAGGACCTGAAGCTATTGAATCACTGTTTGCAACTTCGTTATAGGTTAACACATGATCAGGCCTTTCTTGGATATCTAGCAATTGAGCTTCCAGTTGGTCAGTACTTTCACAATAATATATAACTGTGTAATGTTGCTTTGCATCAGCCAGCTGAGACTGAACCGGTCTAATATGAGCCAGAAAAATCTTCTATTTTAGTTCAGCATGAATCTTTTCTAAGGGAAGTTCAATATTCTGGTAGTTAAAACACAGAAGAAATACAATATCAGAATTATAAGTATAGAATAGTACGTGAAGGGAAAATATGTAAAGATATACACACTATAATATATACAGATGTTAACCTGAGTGAAGTGCTCCATTGCTTCCAATCCGGTGAAAGTAAGCAAATTTTTAGCTAATTCACCAAAAATGGAAGCAGTGACTGTGCCTATTGTATCAGTCAAATCAATGTTGAATCGACATCTGTATATATTAACAAAAGCTAAGTAGAAGAAATATAGGAACAAGACGAAGAACGAGTAAGAAGAAATCTTAGTATGAAAAGGGAGGGAGATAAAAAAAAAGGAAAAAAAAACTGATGGAGTGTATAACCAAAGACCTTGGTTAAGCTAGATGCCTTTCTTTGCAGGAATTGCATGTAAAAACCACTTCATGTGGAGCTGCTGTAGAGCGGAAGCATTTTTTGCATCCCATATACCAGAATTTTTGGAAGATGTGCTCAAACGAGAAAGATACTTTGACCCAGGAGCTCTGGTATAAAAATAACAATGGAAGAGAAAAAAGAGGCAGCTTTGGTAAATGTATGTGAAAATGGTAGTAAATCGCATAATGCAGAAAAGTCCGACCTTTTGTGTAGATTTTAAAAGCATAATTTTAGTTATCTTCTGATCTGGTTTAAGAGGCATATCAGGATTGTATTTCATGTAAGCTCCATCAGTAACAAGGTCATTAAGGAGCTGAGCATTTTTCCTAACCATGTGTAAAAGGACAGAAATTTATTAATAATTACAAGTGCATACGACGAGCATGTTTAAGACAGGGACAAAGTAAAAGGAGTAATTAGTAACCATTTCTTTAGGTTTCTAGTTTCTTCTATAGGAGGATCTATAAGAATTGCAGAGTCAAACCAGGTAGACAGCGCGACTCCTGGGGGAAAAGATGGTCAGTTGTCAGGGAAAGATTGCAAAGAAGAAGATATATGGAGATCAAAGGAAAAAGATGAACACTGAGCGTTTAAATGTAAGAGACATATTATACAAATGTTAAACTGCATACCAGTGTAAAAGCTAACTTTTAACCTGCGACAAACAACAACGGGTTGATTCTGGATGTTACGTGTCATTTGCTGACCTTCGTTAGTTACAAAATCATCCCACAATGACAAGACAAATAGTCTGCGCACTAATACAGGGAAAAGATCAATTTTGAAAAAAGTAGAAAAATAAAAGTTATGATTTAATAAACATGAAATCTGTAAGGAAAAACCTACTCTTTGTTAACAATGACGAATTTCTAAACAACTGAATTTTTTTCATTTCTGTTGATATGTTTAACATCCAGTGCTTTAACAACTATAGCAAGAACATCTGGTGCAGAATAATACAATATCAATCAGCAAAAATGAACATAACTGGTGAGTAAATGAAAAAATTACAATGCTGAAGCTCACCAACTGATTTTTCTTTGTCATCCATGAAGTTCACAAGATCACTGAATTCTGTACAGTCAAACTTCACAGGCAGAATATCGTCGTCATCATTGACTAGTTCGATGACTGTTCCGCTGGTGATAACCCACTGGATCTACAGTTCAGAAGTTTGTTATTTTTCTGGAATTAGCCTTACTATGGCATTTGAAATCAGATACTTTTTATAAATCTGAAGATGAGAGCTGATCTTTGGAATGTCATTATTGAACATAATCCCCTCTACCTGCGATCTCTATGCACATAGAAAATATTCACGAAGTAAGCAGTTATGCATGCATTGAACTGTTGATAAAAACAGAAGATCCCTTAATTACAACGGAAATATATGGAGCATATTAATGTGCTCTTTTAGCAATGAAATATTTAACCATGTAGTATGAAGAAGTATATATCATAGCAGCAGAGAGAAGACCTCTGAATCCAGCAAAATAAACTTTTATTTTTTTTAGCGTCATTGCTGATCCAGTTATCTGCTGCTTCTCTTGCACAATGACTTTGCAGGTCCAACCTTGAGACCAAGCAGGACGTCTTTGATTGGGATAACATCTTGCATCCTACAATTTTTTTTAAAAAAAATAGAAGTACAATTGGAAATCAGCAACAGTATTTGATTCTCTAAATGATAAACTAATAAGTAATCAATGGTTTGGGTAATCAGACCTCATTTATCATATGTTAGTGAATCGAAAGATATCATGAAAGACAACATTTCTTGTTTTACAATCAACTTTGACGTCATCAGAAGTACCCGGAGCAATTAAAACTTTAACTGTAGAAGAATTTCTAACTCTAGAGAGAGCAACATAAAGTTGACCGTGAGAAAAGACAGGTTCACGGAGGTAAATTCCAACATAGTCAAGAGTTTGACCCTGAGATTTATTGATTGTCATTGCGAAGCATAAATGGACAGGAAACTGTGTCCGTATAAATGGAATACCATTCTTTTCGATATCAGAAGTCTGCAAAGGAATTTTTGGAATGAAAAACTTTTTCCCTTTAGGAGGACCAGAGATAATTTCGGCACAAATTGTGTGTTCAGCCAATTTTCTACAGATTAACCGTGTGCTATTGCAAACACCATCCGTGGGATTCACATTTCTCAAAAGCATTATAGGACAGTTTTCTTTGATTAAAAGTTCATGAGGAGACAGACCTTTTGGATTCAAAGAATTTAGAAAGTCCTCATAATCTGCCTGGTATCTCCTATCAACAGTTTTATCACAGCTTATATATCTGTGAAGATTTCTAGGAAATTTTGCAATCATCATCTCATTAATTTCAGCAATTGAACTATTTTTTGGACAAAGTACACATCTATTTATCATTCTATAAGGATCACATGAATACAGATTTAGATCAAGAAATACGGTCCCAAGTAATCTGGAAGATTTTACATGTAATTAGGACAAGCAGTCAAAATACATAGACAGAATGAACTACTAATAGTGCACTATATGGTTATAACCTGTCAAGCGATTCTTCTTTGTTATGATAAGGAATAACCATATGAGGTAGTAGAGATATCTGACCATGTTCATCAACAGGTTCAACACCTTCTCCTTCTCTAAACAGAAAAGCCGAAAACGCTGGATTTAAGGCAGCTCTCATATTTGTTCCTAATTGTAGCTTACGCATATGAGACCATAAATGTGAATATAGAACAGTTGATTCGATCAAATCTACTGCAGGTAGGTGTTCAATAACTGGCAGGGTTAGGCAAAAATCGTCGCAAAAAACAATAGTTTTTCCTCTAAATGGTACATCAGATTCCATTATATCCATAAGAAGACAATGAAATGCCTCAATTGATTCTCTTTTTGCCATTGAAGCCTCAGCCCACAACATTAATTTATCATCAACAATCAACCTTGCAACACTGCTCTGCTTACTTAGTTGACAAGTTTTGTTTTGAAAAATCCAAAGGAATCTTAAACCATGAGTATGCAGTTCTATCACCAGGGAGGAGAGATGCTGCGACACCAGATGTGGCAACTGCAATTGCGACATATCCTTGTGAACGAAGAAAAACGAGAAGCGCGCGATATAAAAAAGTTTTACCCGTTCCACCTGGACCATCTATAAAGAAAGCTTGACCTTTTGAGCTAGATATTGAATCCAGAATTAAATCAAATGCATACCTCTGGCCAAAATTCAATTTTTGAGGAAGAAGCAGATCTTCTGGATCATTCGGTATGGCTGTTTCACTTTGAATTTCTTTGGTCAGCCGCTCACCATAACAGGATGTAAAGGAATCTTCAAGGAAATGATAATCATCAAGGTTTTTTCCCATGTGCTCCAATGTTGCATTAATATCCTGAAGAACTTTTCTTTTAATCTCTATCGGTGTGCAGTGGCGATGCGTGAAACTTCGTTTATAATCAGAAGATAGGTGCTCTTCGAATGATTGCCAAAGATGTTTGTGATTTTTCGGAGAGCAATAAAATAGAAGCATTGTGAATAAAGACCTTAACAAATAAGGCATCTGGAAATGAGTAGCTTCTTGTAATGCTTCTTCTATATACGAATCAGATTCCAGCAATCCTAACTGCAAACAGGCTTCTCTAAAAGAGGCTGTTTTGTGACCTCTAACCATCAGTAAGTCATCGAACGATGTTGGTCCCGAAATATGTGTGAGTAAAAGCCTTAAGTAGTATCTTTCTCCTTCCCTAGGCTCAACAGTTACCAGTCTCCCTATGACCTTTCTACGACTCCTCTCTGACCATGTCATTGTTTTTGGCTTCCACACAAAATGCTGAGGAAAATCTCTGTATAAACACTTCAAATTCTGAGTTGTAGCATTTATTTTGTTCATTTTGAAAAACTCAGTTAGCATAGTCTTTGAAAAATCAATTTTCCTCAAAAGATACCACAAATCTGAACTTTTATCAAAAGAAACAAATTGCTGGTCAGGAAGATGAACCTGCAGGGTATACACTGCTGGATTTATTTCTGTTAGGCGAAATTCATATATGCGCCACAAAGTTTCAGGAAGTGAAACCCAACGTCCTTGTTGGAAGCGATTAATTTCATCAATGTTACCAACAAATTCTTGATCAAGAAGATTAAAGCTGATAAGATCATGACCTTTAAAAATATATTTATAAAGGTACTTAACAAGCTTAACAATGGAGCAGATTTCAACATTCATGTGGCAATCAAATAAAGCTAATAAGTATGGGCTAAAGGTATAACCCATCTGTTGTCGAGCTCATGCTTGCGCACCTTTATTTTTCGGCCATCATCTCTTCTTTTATAATATGCATAGGTGTCCTCGCTATGAACTGTATAAGGCACAAAATTCTTAGGATAATAATTTCTGCATCTACCGCCTCTCATGCAGGAGCTCTGCTTATCCTTGTCACCACACGGTCCATGAATCATATGTTTAATGACAAGAGAATATAAATGCATATCCTTCTCAGGGTCCGGTATTTCGGTAGAAACAATTCTGTCGTATGATTCGGGATTCAATAGTTTGTTGCTTGATTTAAGAATAAACAGCAAATGAGCATATGGAAAGTCTCGTTTTTAGAATTCAATAACATAGATACAGGCTGCAAACTCTCCGAAAATCTGTTTCTTAAGAAGCTTGACCTTTAACATTTCAAACTTAGCACTAAAAACTCTAGCCAGCAAATCAGGCCTATCCTGTGGTTTTTCATGGTACTGAAGATTCTGCTGAATTTCTTTCCACATCGGATTGCAAGTCATGGTAAGGAATATGTCAGGTTTGTCATACTTCTGAACTAAGGTCATTGCATCAAGATATCTTCTCCTCATGTCCCTTTGGCAGCCAATAAATGAAGCTGGTACTACTATTCCGCGATCGACTCTAGACCCCTGCGTTTGACCTATTGCAACACTATCTATAACCCCTTGAAGGATCTCTGTTCTAATTTCAGTTTGTTGCTTTCTATGAAAATCTAGTCTAGATGTTTCAATTTTGATATATGTACCAACAACAAACTACTGAAATAATCTCAGACTATGAAGCAACATAGAATCATCATTGTCTCTTATTTGCAGCCGATAACAATAGTACTCCCTAGCAGATACAGTATAATCCTGATCATTTTTCTGCCGAGCAGCTAAAAAGGGAAAAAGAACGGTATATTATGAGCGGATATATAGAATATTACAACAGAAATAATGTATAAATATAAGAAATAGACATGCCTATATTTTCAATACTGAATAAGTCTGAAGGATTCTGGGCAGAAGAGAAATCAATATGAACATCCGGGTCATAAGTATATGATTTTTTTCTTTTTGAGTATACCCTCTTAATCCCACGATGCCAGCCAGATTCACCTCTAGGGAACAAAAGAGGATATTGAAGCAGATCGTAACATGCATAATATGATTGGACCCTATAACTTGCATTTGAATGGCTATAAACCTAAATGTGGGGGCTCTTCTCAACTAACTCATCATTTGTCTCGATCCATATAGCGGCCACTTGAGAGGCAGTAGGAAGATTAAAGACATGCTGATCTAGACCAAAATAACAATTAAGAACTATAGTATGGCTTTCAAGGGCTAGAACATCCCTAAAATCTTTAAAAAATCTGGTATAAGGATTTTCTTGCAAGATTGTCATCAGCAGCTTGAGAGTGGTCGGCCAAAGCCTATCAGAATTCTGAACTCTGTTTGCGAGCTCCTGATGATTTATCAGACGGAGAGATTAGACCATCCAAGAAGTGATACACTTGGCCTTGGACCCGAAACGTATAAACCCCTTCTGTTTTTTTTTTTGTCAATTCACGATCATATCTAGCACTATAAGACATGAATGCTACATTATTATTATATGTACGGGAGTTCTTCCTAAAGTGCTCACATTCCTCATCATTACCAATGAATAGGCGTTTAAGAGCATAAGGCATAGCAAGTGTGACGGCCCTACCTCACCCTAAGGCGAACCAAAGGGTTCGACAGACCGCCTGCCCAACTCTCGCCAGGACTACGGAGTCGAATCACACAAATCCGATGTAGCGCACAAACGAATCCCCAAGAGAACAATTAATCGAAAACTACTAAATTGAGAAACATGAGTTCTATACCGTAAGGTACCATGGTATGTCGATTAAATGCCTCAACGGAAACGAAAATGAAGACGAAAATGCAAATGAAAAGTGGACACATCACAATCCGATCAAGATACGGCCGGATTTGGTGAACAGTTCCCGCCAGAATTTTCTTTCCTTGTTCAAATGCCGCGCTCGTCCGATCGTCCAATGGTTACAAGTAGTATATCAACAAACGCAAAGGTACTATCTCAAATGAATACACAGAATGTACATGATAAAACACTGATATACATACATTGAAAGCTTTACAATTAAAAGCGTGATACTTAATTAACAGACAATTAGGGTTTTGATTACACAAGAGCTAACAAAAGAACGTTTACACTAGCTCAACCCTTTTCTCAAAATCACGGTTCAAAGTGTGATTTCCTGTAAGGAAAACAAAGATAACGGGAAGGAGATGAGCTTACGCTCAATGATGTACCAAAATAATAGCAATGAAGAATCAAGAATCTTCATATTCAATTAGTAACATATGCAAATCAAATAAAGAAATGAACAAACACCATAGATCGAAAGGATACGGGTGGCTCTTAGGAGCCCAAAATTTTCGGTTGCAGTACTTGATCCAAACCCGTTAACTCTCCGTCAACGTATGAAGAACAACCATGTCCGTAAACCCCCACTTTACATCGAATTCCGTCCACCAAACTTACTCCTTACCGGGCCCGAACACCTCAACAGAAACAGAAGTGGTAATACTCGAGTATACCGGAATCAAGAGTTTCAATACCCAAAGATTCCTAGAAACAGACTACTGTGGTTCGTTATCTAATCGACCAGACTCTTGCCGACCAGATTCGAGTAACTAGCCACAGGTGTTGAGTTCAGAGGTCACAGAAAGGTCATTGGATACCAGCCTCCAAACGACGTCCGAACAGACTCGAATACAGATAACAGAATACACACAGTAAATAGGCATACAGACAGACAAGAGAATGAGTGTGATAAAGTACACACTCGTCTCAACAGAATTAACAGATAGTATAGTCATTCAAATTACAAATTGCAGGTGCAGAAACCAAGTTAAGCAACAAATGAGGGGAGTGGTACACTCACCAGTTCAAGTAAAACAAATTCAAACGTTTCCCCCCGAAGTACTTTCTGGATCACCAGCACGTCCTAAAATGATCAAAGTAAACAATTATGGTTCCTATGGGAACGACATTCACAAATGAAACTCAACTATGAGTCGTAAGCCTAACCAAACGAACTACGAAAGCAACGGTGTAAAAGCGTGATTTTGGAATGAAAAGGTAACGAAAGGACCTAGGGCTTGAACGACCCAAAAGCCCTTCATTTCTACCAAAAAGGCAACTCAAACTTAAAGGAACCAAACAGCCTAGAAAATTGGACAGCATCTCCCCTAAATTTTCTTACTTTTCCATCCTACAATCAACACCAACTCATTTCAAATCAACCACAATTCTACATACAAATCATAAACATACTTTTCGGCATAACAACCACAACTGAAACTACACTTATCGGATTGAAACGAATTTTATGGCGTTTCGAATCTAATACATATACCTACATTTCTTATGAAGACCTCCAAAGCCACATCATGCATTTTCATGGTAAAAAATGGAAATCTCCACGAAAATAGAAATCTGTCCGCGAAACAGGGCTCATGGGCAGTCAAAAGTATTTCGATCATTTCACATGCTACAGTACTCGGATCGAGTTAAAATTTTCCAGGAAACTAGTTAACACCATTTCCTACAACTTTCATGTTTTAACCTAAATCTGATTCGACTTCTAACATGCACGAATAAAGCCGGTCAAAACAGGGGAGATTGGAACCCTAAAACTGAAATTTCCGCATAAAACTGAAATTTTCCGCAAACAACCGTAAGTAATGCACAAAGGCTCCATTTAACATAATTTAGAGCTATCAATCCAAGGCTAACCATAACCATCATATAAAAACAGAAAAATTCCCAAAAAATCAGAAATTTAGCTAACTCCATTTTAATCCATAAAATCTTCCATAAAACAACCTATTTAGTCACCACAAGTCACTAATTTGACATTAGCATGAATAAAGAGGAAGTTTGTAAGTAAAGTATCTTGACACCTCAAGAAAGGTAGTAACTTAAGGGTTTCTCGTCCAAAACAACTCCACCAAGACCTTCAAACTCCCTTAGCAAGTCACTTTGGTGGACAAATTCAAGATTTAATCGGTTGGATTTCAAGATTTAAGCAAGAAATGGAACAAATAGTTGAAGCTTTCTTTTCTTTTCTCTCAAGGAGAGGTTCGGCCAAGAGGTTGGAAATGAAGATGGTTTCTTGGTCAAAATTGAAGTTTTTACTAAAGGTAAGAAAGTTAGACAAGTCCACCATCCAATCGGGTCACGACACATGGCACTTTTAATGGTTCAAGCTTATCTTCTTTCTTCCAATGGTTAATCTATCTAACTAATCTCTAATTATCTTCTAACACCTTATAATTTAATCCCTTTGTGCCAAACTTAACCTAATTGGCCAAATTTCCCTCACTTAACGCACTAACGGGTCCCACGTCCAATATACACTCCAAACTTAACATGAATTAACTTCTATCAGGAAAATGATTGAAAAACTCTATTCACTTATAAAATCTTTAGAAAAATTAATATAGTAAAATAAAGGGAAGAAAATGCATGTGAAATAAAAGAATATAACATAATATAAACTAAAGAAATTTTACGGGTCCTCACACTCTCTCCCCCTTAAAGAAATTTCGTCCTCGAAATTTTCTTCTCAACGGAATCTATCAAAATATGCATTAGACGGCGGATCATATCTTCTACGTCCTTAGACGAATCAGAGACCTGAAGTTGCTCTAGGGAATTCACCCGAGCCGGTACTTTTGATCCAGTCCCTTTCCCCTTCGTCTGTCCAGGGTTAGTCTTGATTGGTTGCTGGGTTCTGTTCCCTTCGCGTAGTACAACTGGGCAGTTGGCAACCCGATGATTGGCACCCCCACAACATAGGCATTTTCTCCTTCTTTTCCAACAATTCACCTCAGTATGATTGATTTTTCCACAATAACCACAAGATAGATGCGGAATTGAGATTTGATCTCCTAGTGAGGCCCCTCTCGGAGTACCTTCTTTAGGTGACCCCAAAATTCTTATGTTACCAGTTCCTCTACCTACCTTAGCGAGTGGCCTACCTGGATCACCTTGTTCTTGCCTTTGAATTTCACTAAGTGCACCTCTTTTCTTTGTATGGAAGGCCTTTACCTGTGCACCTGAAATTTCTGTCCTTTGGCTTTTCTCTGAAACTTCCGTAAAAGTATTAATTTGTGCTCTTGCTAAAGTCTCTACTAAAATCCCTTCGCATTGCCTTTTCAGTTCTATGTTCTCGTGCAATAGCTCAATTTTCTCCGAGTATTCTACCTACCTTAGCGAGTGGCCTACCTGGATCACCTTGTTCTTGCCTTTGAATTTCACTAAGTGCACCTCTTTTCTTTGTATGGAAGGCCTTTACCTGTGCACCTGAAATTTCTATCCTTTGGCTTTTCTCTGGAACTTCCGTAAAAGTATTAATTTGTGCTCTTGCTAAAGTCTCTACTAAAATCCCTTCGCATTGCCTTTTCAGTTCTATGTTCTCGTGCAATAGCTCAATTTTCTCCGAGTATTCATGTTTCCATCGCTCTTTCCAGTACTCGGCTAATCTCTTTTGAACCTCTATTTCGTTTTGAAGAATCTCGATCTCCTTATACCTACCAACCAATTGTGCCATCTCGCGGATTCGGTGGAACTCAAGTGATAGCCTGTCAGGCAAGTTAATGAATCATAATAAGTAACTAGGTATAAGTGGCAATCTAACCATATAACTGTTAAGTTCCTTTGCTCCCAATTCAACCACGGAAGATTAAACTTAGATATGCTCAAATGAAATAGGCGGGAAAGTAGAACATAGTTAGGACAATATCTTATGATACTATACCACGTATCACGTATATACATATTGAAACCTTAAAGCATACTTCGTATATCAAGAGTTTCACACCTTATGCCACATCTTTGTTTCCAAAATCTCTCTACCTACGTCCAAAATTCTCAATCTCGGTACGCTAATAATCAAGCCAAGTTCATACGGAAACAATAGTGGATAGGTATCAAGGAACTATAGACAAAGGTAGTTCGTCGAGGACCAAGCTACGGGTATCCGATATCCAAAGTGAGGTAGAGACCTAGATCATTGCAGTCAGACCATCTCAAACCAAATAAACACTTCTCAAGTCCTCACAGTCATAGCAAAAGAAAACAAGTCTTAGGTGTGAATTTTGCAATGTACCCTACAATCTAGTCACCCTCTCGAAAACCCTAGCCAGACTAGTATGAGATTAATTTATGATAACACTTCCAGATCTAACCCCCTCGATCCGGCTAATTATTAGGTCCAATATAAAAATCTTCCGTGCATTGTTCTTGGCCATCAAGACTTACCTCAAATTCAATCAAGATACAGACTCTTATTCTAGCGCTCTCCACCCTTAGGTACTCAGGTCCAAGAATCTAAAATAAGATAATTCACAACTCGAGCCGGCCGGTCCCAAGTGTAAATCATCCATATTAAAAATTCTTACCCGACATACATATATATCTTCCTCAGGTATCATGATAAAGATTTTTACACTTATAACGTGTCATGATTCATAACTTATGCTCGAAAGAACACTTAGACCTTTAGGCCCATTCACGAAATTAGGACCATAACACCACTTGGACCAAACTCACTCCGCGCAGAGACCACGCGAACCTGGCTCTGATACCACCTGTGACGGCCCCACCTCATCTTAAGGCGAAACAAAGGGTTCGGCGAACTGCCTGCCCAACTCTCGCCAGAACTACGGAATCGAATCACACAAACCCGATATAGCGCACAAACGAATCCCCAAGAGAACAATCAATCGAAAACTACTAAGTTGAGAAACATGAGTTCTACACCGTAAGGTACCATGGTACGTCGATTAAACGCCTCAACAGAAACGAAAATGAAGACGAAAATGCAAATGGAAAGTGGACACATCACAATTCGATCAAGATACGGCCGGATTTGATGAATAGTTCCCGCCAGAATTTTCTTTCCTTGTTCAAATGCCACGCTCGTCCGATCATCCAATGGTTACAAGTAGCATATCAACAAACGCAAAGGTACCATCTCAAATGAATACACTGAATGTACATGATAAAGCACTTATATACATACATTGAAAGCATTACAATTAAAAGTGTGATACTTAATTAAAAGGCAATTAGGTTTTTGATTACACAAGAGCTAACAAAAAAGCGTTTACACTAGCTCAACCCTTTTCTCAAAATCACGGTTCAAAGTGTGGTTCCCTGTAAGGAAAACAAAGATAACGGGAAGGGGATGAGCTTACGCTCAATGAGGTACCAAAATAATAGCAATTAAGAATCGTGGAACTTCATATTCAATTAGTCACATTTGCAAATCAAATAAAGAAATGAACAAACACCATAGATAGAAAGGATATGGGTGGCTCTCAGGAGCCCAAAATTTCCAGTTGCAGTACTTGATCCAAACCCGTTAACTCTCCGTCAACGTATGAAGAACAACCATGTCCGTAGACCCCCACTTTACACCAAATTCCGTCCACCAAACTTACCTCTTACCGGGCTCGAACACCTCAACAGAAATAGAAGTGGTAATACTCGAGTATACCGAAATCAAGAGTCTCAATACCCAAAGATTCCCAGAAACAGACTACCATGGTTCGTTATTTAATCGACCATTCCCTTGCCGTCTCGACTCGAGTAACTTAGCCACAGGATTTGAGTTCAGAGGTCACAGAAAGTCACAAAAAGGTCGTTGGATACAAGCCTCCAAACGACGTCAGAGCAGATACAGATACAGATAACAGATTCAAATTCACACAGTAAATAGGCATACAGACAGACAAGAGAACGAGTGTGATAAAGTACACCCTCATCTCAAATAGAATAAACAGATAGTACAATCATTCAAATCACATATTGCAAGTACAGAAACCAAATTAAGCAACAATGAAGGGAGTGGTACACTCACCAGTTCAAGTAAAACAAATTCAAACGTTCCCCCTCCCGAAGTACTTCCTGGATCACCAGCACGTCCTAAAATGATCAAAGTAAAACAATTATGGTTCCTATGAGAACGACATTCACAAATGAAACTCAA
>NC_040038.1:40657426-40681902 GCF_003713205.1 Coffea eugenioides
CGAAGAACAACAGTTAGATTGGGGCAATCTTGTGGGCTGGCTCTCCTCTTTTTTTTTTTTCGGAAACGATAGAGCTGGCTCTCCTCTTGATGTTACATTTTTTATGCATTACTTTCAGGTGGTAGATCTCCTTTTACTTGGTATCCACAAGAATACGCAGAGAAAGTGCCCATGGATGACATCCATATGAGGGCCAATGCCTCCGGAAGATTTCCGGGAAGAACTTACAGATTTTACACAGACAAGCCGGTTTATGATTTTGGGCATGGTTTAAGTTACTCAGACTATTCCAAGTTTATCATATTAGCACCTTGCAACATATCTATACAGCCAAAAACTTCTCATCGACCTTTCAACATTCGACATCTTGACCTTGCCTCTGAATCCAACCAATTGATTGAAATATGGGAAGCATGGTTCAAAGTTGCGGTCACGGTTGTGATCGCGGCCCGAGCCGTTCCACATCGGTCGCGGTTTCGGCGAGACGCAAATTTTTGAAATATTTAATATTCTAAAATTGTAAAAAATAAGATAAACAAAAATAATTTAAAAAATTAGTAAAATTAAAAAAAAAAATTGAGTTGACTCGAGATGACTTGGAGTGATTCGGTGTGACTCGGCCGTTTCAATCCTTCACGGTGACGTCTCGGCGAGTCAAGTAACTCGGAATCGTATCGTCTAGGTATCGTATCGGGAGGGCCCAAGACGGTGACGACTCAGGCCGAGTCCGAGAGTCTTTGAACCATATTGGGAAGTGAATTGCAAGAATTTACAATTTGAATTGATTGTCGGTGTGAAAAATGAAGGGAAAATGGATGGATCTCATGTTGTGCTCGTTTTTTGGAAGCCTGCAGTTGCACAAGGAGTGACTGGAACGCTCAATATACTATTTGTGGGTTTTGAGAAAGTAGAGGTGAAGCAAGGGGAGGCAGAATCAGTCCCAATGTACTACTTGTCATAGGGTCTTCCAGTGAATAACAACTGGAGCATCATTTTGATATTCAATTGGGGCAAAGGAGTTATGTCTTTCAGAGATGATAATACTTAGATCACAGAAAATGGGACCAATGGCTCTTTTGCATATATGATATTGTGATGAAAAAAGAGTTACTGATGAAATCAAGTTGATTTGAAACCACGTATGAATAAAGAGTTACTAATGAAGCATCGATAGCAACTCGAGCACTAGCTGTGTTCAAATGAAGTGTCAAAATTTTCATCTACAATTATGTAGGTTTGCCAAAAAGGATTATCAAATGCAACTGGAGAAATAGGAATGAAGTATCAATAGAAAGTTTTCATCAGCTTTGACTAAGAAATAGGATTATCACTTGTTCAATAGAAAGTTTATCAAACTCAATAAAAAGGATTATCAATTAATCCTGCAGAATCTGTTAAGGTAAAGCTTTCGCTAGAGGAAGGGCTTGAACCTTCGACCTTGTGGTTAACAGCCACACGCTCTAACCAACTGAGCTACTCCAGCAGTGGCCTTACTTAGGTAATTACAACTTATATGAATCTGACCTGTCGTTGTTGGCCGGTCCGTTTTCGAGGATGGAGTTATTTGGGGTTATAAGAAGCTTAATTTGGTTGTTTTGATGTAAGTGGATAGCGGATTTTTGGTGAGCGGAATAATTGAACCTAGTACAATATCACTACCGACAAGACCAAATCCACGACTATGAAACCTTGAACCAAGTTCCTTAATTCGTAGGGCTAAATCCTCAAAATATTGTCAATTGCTAAAAAAATCAACCAAATGCGGGTCTGCAGAAGCATAGCGCCAAACTATGCCCGTTGGCGAGACGGGCTTTAGATTTTTTTTTTTAAAAGCTTAATGCGATGGGCCCACAAATTTTTTTTCTAGAACCTGTCAAGCCGTTGTGCCATGGTGGCGCGACGACTGACAAGATTTTCCCTTTATTTTTCTTAAGAAAAATTGTGTATAAAAATTTGTGAAATAAGAATTAGGGTCGGTAAAATCATTTTAACAGGTTAAGGGCAAAGCTATTGTTATCCCGCCACAACCTGTTGTGAATAGGTTAAGGACAAAGATAAAGGCAAACAACAAACGAGGCATTGATATTGTTCTTTGTTCAATAATGTTTTAAACTTCATCCATCTTGACATTTATTTATTTTGATTTTTGTGTTTAATCCAGTTGCTTTATGATTGAACAGCATTAAATATTTTCAAAATTGAAAAGTATACGGTATTTTATGAAACCTTACAATACCAGAGAAGGGTACATTAATTTAATAGATAAAAAGGCATAAGTAACTCTATGATCAATTTAATTTTTTTAATCGTTAAATATGAGTATCGTATATCAAATAATGACCTATAAGAGCACATTTACTCTCTGTGAGTTTTATACAAACATTCTTTATTTCTACGAAGATACTATTAATTTTTTAACACAATTGCATTTTATATAATTTTCTAAATATAAAAAATTGCAATTCAAGTAGTAATTTTCCTACTTCTATACAATTATAGTTGATTTTGTAAACCCTAAACCCTAATTTGTAAATTGTAAAAACCCTAAACCATAAACCCTAATTTGATAAAACTAAAGATTGAATAGAAACTATAAGAAACAAAGTTAATATTAAACAAACCGTCACTTTAACTAATAATGTAAATCGTACAAATATTTATAAATGTGGTAAATTCTAAACACTTCTACACTTGGTAAAAATGGTTTAAAACCGACCCTAATATCTTATTTTAATTAAATTTCTATACACAACCAATTTTCTCGAAAAACAAAAAAAAAAATGCGTACACACGGACAGAAAAGCAAAAAAATCCTATCAGCCGTCATTCCATGGTGGCGCAAATGGCTTGACAAGTTCTTAAAAAAAAAAAAATTGGTGGGGCCATCACGCCATGGTAGCCTTTTCTTTTTGTGAAAATCTGTGAGCCCATAGGCGACGCGCAGTAGTTTTGATGACTCGCATTTGGTTGATTTTTTAGAAATTAACAATATTTTGAGGATTTAGCCTACCTAATTGACAATTTTTTTTTGTTATAGATCTAGCGCGACTCTTGTAAACTATAACTCATGTATTTGAAGGCCTTTCTCAAATCTTAAAAATCAAAGAGGCAATCTTTTGTGATTGGTGGTGATGGGTGAGCACCGTTGCATGTTGGCAATGAATCATTTTCTCGTAGTTCAAGCAGAGTTTGATTTACACTTCAAATTGAGGTTCCGGTGAAACATTGGGGAAGATCTGTCACGGAGGTCACATGAGATTAAGGTCTCTCAATTTCTAAAAGTTGAAATACAAGCATATACCTATTGAAAATTGAACCCACTTGTTGTAGTTCTCAAGTCTGAACTACTCTGGCGTTTGTTAACAGAAAAATTAGGAGAATTGATGGTCATGAATTAAATGATTCCATTTCAGTCCAAAATAATTTCCCTCGTGACATTCATCATACTTTGGTAAATTTTCATCCCATTATATGGAGAATCAATTCCTAGTCTAATCTCCGGATTCCGACATGTAATAATTTAGCCAAAATTAATACACAATAAACACTTGTTTTTATTATTTTAATTTTTTTTCTCGAATGAGGGGGCAGGAAATCATTTCCTAGTCTACTCTCCAGATTCCCAAAGTATGTTTGGCAAGACCAGCTACAAATGAACCATTGTCATCCCATACAACCATCCCAACGCCTAAAGAACCACAAGAGTACTGAGTTATTCTACTCCTCAAACAACACAACATTGTCAATTAGAAAATATGGTTTGCCATCCCAATACTAAGAAAAAATGCATGCCACAAATTAAGATCTTTGTCCATCAATCCTTTGTTTTGTTTTGATGATCAACCAGTTAAAATGATGATTTGAACTAATATAGTGCAGATAAAAGGTAGTAAAGGGGCATAGACACATCAATTAGGGGTGTATGGATATTATTGCCCTCACAAATAATACTAGCTTCATTATATCCTTCAAAGGGTATTCATTAACCATATAGACTAAGGATGAATGCCCGGGATCCACGTCGGACGTGGTCGTCCTCCGCTTGGCAAATGGGATAGGCTTGATAGTGACGTGGCGCGAATTGATTGGTTGCCAAGTGTGCTCGTTGCACCTGATCCTTCCTTCAGCCACGGTCTTGCTTCTGTCTCTTTCCTTGGCACTGTTTAGCTTTGCTGTGTTTTTTTGCAGGCGGTTGGTTGAGGTCGTAAGCGACCTCTCTCAGTTTTAGCTTCCTTCACATCCTGAAGCTGCTCCCGCTCGCACATTACTATTTACTTTCCGCTCTTATAGGTCTTTCCACTTGGAAACCCCGTCTTTCCTTGATACTGTTTCTATACTGCGATTTTTTGTAGCCGTTTGGTTGAGGTTGTTAGCACCCTCTCTGCCTGCTCATCAGGCTCCTCTCTACCGGCTCCATCCTGTCACAAATTGATGCTTCTCTCTATCAGCTCCTCTCTACCTTTTTTTCCTTCCTTCCTCTGCCACAAATTGATGTTCTTCCCACTCCAAAATTTATCTTCCCCACACCTCATTTTTCCTCTCACCTCTTCAACCTCCGTCTTTTCTTCCCTTTCTTTTTGCTACTGTTTTGCTTTCTCCACGCTTCTTTTCCCCTCTTTCTCCACACCCTACAGCTACTTCCGCTCAAAAATTACTGTGTCTTTCAAATCCTTACATGTCTTCTCCACTTGCTTTCTCCTCTTGCCTTCAGGATGATTAGGTAGCTGTCATCATGAACCATGTTGTTTCTCCTCGTTGCTTCTCCCCACAATCGGCAATTTGCTCTTTTGTTCCTGTTTTGCTGTTGTTGCTGCTCCTCATCATTGCCCATTCCGCTGCGCCAGGTGACCTCCCCTGCTCTTTTATTGATCTATTTTTATCTCCTTTGCACGTTTCCCCCTCTTTCCTCCTCTGCGTTGCCCTCTGCTCGCCGGCTTCTGGTATGCATTTTCTTTTCCCACCGGTTGTTGTCCATTACAGCTCCAACCAATTAAATCCTCTTGGTTAGAAATAGTTCACCTCCGCTTTTCTCTACACAGGCACCCCCCCTCCCCTCTGATTTTTTGCTAAACCAGGCTGTATTTCCCTTTTGTTTCTCTCTTTTTCTCCAGTTGCCCTTACACTTTTTCTTTCTTTCCTTTCCCATAATTTATTTATTGTTACTTGTGCCTTTGTACAGCTACTTCTCATTCTATCATAAGGTTTCTTTTCAACATCTTTTTTACTTTCGATTCGTTTTACTTATGCAGACTCGTTTCAGCTGCCTCCTCTAGCTTGTTCTTTTGTTATCCTCTGTTTATTACTTCAGGTATTTTCTCTTCTGCTTACTTTCGCATCAGGCTAGTGTGTTTTTTTCTATTCTTGTTGCTATTGTTATCGCTTGTTTCTCCATTTCCTTCCCTCCTTTTTTACTGCTTGAGTTGTGCCGTTGGATTACATGCTATGTTTTCTTCCTTTTTATACACTTAACTTGCACTGTGTATTCTTGCGCTCCCTTCTATTCTTGCTGTGTTTTCTTACAAAGAAATTTCTTTGTGCTTTCTATTTTGATACCTTTCCAACACACATTATCCAAGGATGGATAAAAATGTTAAGAGGCGTAAAAGGTATGCGGAAATGCCACATAGTCAAAAAGCTGACCTCCTTCGTCGTTGGCGAGAACACAACGCTGCAAAAAGGAGAGACACCGCTGTGCCTTCTTCTGTTGAAGCAGTTCGGTTTCAGAGGCCTAGCCAAAATAGCCGAGAGTATTTTTCTAGGACTCCATTAGGTTATACTCAGATTGGTGTTTTTTGGTTGATGATATGGATAGTTCCCTGCCGAGTTCGGCCTCTTTAAATGATAATAGGAATGATTTGCTGATTAATCAGTCAGAATTTGTTGCTTCAGATTCTTGTGTTACATCAACTTGTGTTCCATTGCTACTTTTTCAAGGTATAATTATAATTTGCATGCCCCTCATTTTCATATTCCCCAGCTTTTTCCCTGCCTCCTTCTATGTTAGTGGCCTATTGAGAACTCATTTCTTTTGCCTCCTGTTTTGGCCTATCAGACTTTTCTTGTATGGAATACAAATGCGTGTGCATTTCTACTCCATACCAGCCACCCATTTGTACTCCGTACCAGCTATTTCATTCGAGTTTCTTAGTGATGCCCAGTTTGACTGTTCTCTTTATGTCCTTTGACAATTTTTCTGCTATTCACTTTCAGCAGAAATCTTTTATATTCTCAGCTGTCAAAATAATGGATTTGGTATTTGTACGGGTGTCCACTATGTTTTATTCTGTATCATGCTGAACCTTTCAAGCTTGTTAGTTTTTAGAAAAGATCCTAGTTGTTCAGTATTTCAAAGAAACCACTTGCCTACTTCTGTTTATAATCATGCCCATTAGCCATATCTGTATACTTCTGTCATAATGTTCAAATCTTTTCAAGAAGCAACCTTCAGCATCCGCCTTCCGGATTAGCTCATCTAGAAAATATTTTGACTCATTCTATTATTCTTCCTGCTGCTCCAAATTGTGAACATTGTGGTGCTAAATGCTTCCCTTCAGAACCTCTTTCTTTTTGTTGCTTTGAGGGCGAAATCTCTGTTGTTGCTCATGCTATGCCTTATGCTCTTAAACGCCTATTCATTGGTAATGATGAAAAATATGAGCACTTTAAGAAGAACTCCTGGACATATAATAATAATATGGCATTCACGTTTTATGGTGCTAGATATGATCGTGCATTGACAAAAAAAAATAGAAGGGGTTTATACGTTTCGGATCCAAGGCCAGGTGTATCACTTCTTAGATAGTCTAATCTCTCTGTCTGATAAATCATCGGGAGCTCGTAAACAGAGTTCAGAATTCTGATAGGCTTTGGCCGACCACTCTCAAGCTGCTGATGACAATCCTGCAAGAAAATCCTTATACCAGATTTTTTAAAGATCTTAGGGATGTTCCAGCCCTTGAAAGCCATACTATAGTTCTTAAGTGTTATCCTGGTCTAGCTCAGTGTGTTTTTAATCTTCCTACTACCTCTCAAGTGGCCGCTATATGGACCGAGACAAATGATGGGTTGGTTGAGTAAAGCCCCCACATTCAGGTTTATTGCCATTCAAATGCAAGTTATAGGATCCAATCATATTATGCATGTTACGATCCGTTTCAATATCCTCTTTTGTTCCCTAGAGGTGAATTTGGTTGGCATCGTGGGATTAAGAGGGTATACTCAAAAAGGAAAAAACCAGATACTTTGAGTCGGATGTTCATGTTGATTTCTCTTCTGCCCAAAATTCTTCAGACTTATTCAGCATTGAAGATATAGGCATGTCTATTTCTTATATTTATACATTATTTCTGTTTTAATATTCTATATATTCGCTCATAATATACCTTTCTTTTTCTCTTTTTAGCTGCTCAGCAGAAAAACGATCAGGATCATACTGTATTTGCTAGGGAGTACAATTGTTATCGGCTACAAATAAGAGACAATGATGATTCTATGTTGCTTCATAGTCTGAGATCATTTCAGTAGTTTGTTGTCGGTACATATATCAAAATTGAAACAGCTAGACTAGATTTTCATAGAAAGCAGCAAACTGAAATTAGAACAGAGATCCTTCAACGGGTTATAGATAGTGTTGCAATACGCCAAATGCAAGGGTCTAGAGTCGGTCGCCGAATAGTATTGCCAGCTTCATTTATCGACGGCCCAAGGGACATGAGGAGAAGATATCTTGATGCAATGACCTTAGTTCAAAAGTATGACAAAACTTGACATATTCCTTACCATGACTTGCAATCCGATGTGGAAGGAAATTCAACAGAATCTTCAGTACCATGAAAAACCATAGGATAGGCCTGATTTGCTGGCTAGAGTTTTTAGTGCTAAGTTTGAAATGTTAAAGGTCGAGCTTCTTAAGAAACAGATTTTCGGAGAGGTTGCAGCCTGTGTCTATGTTATTGAATTCCAAAAATGAGGCTTTCCACATGCTCATTTGTTGTTTATTCTTAAATCAGACTCCAAACTATTGAATCCCGAATCATACGACAGAATTGTTTCCACCAAAATACTGGACCCTGAGAAAGATAGGCATTTATATTCCCTTGTCATTAAGCATATGATTCATGGACCATGTGGTGACAAGGATAAACAGAGCCCCTGCATGAGAGGCGGTAGATGCATAAATCATTATCTTAGGAATTTTGTGCCTTATACAGTTCATGGCGAGGACAGCTATGCCTGTTATAAAAGAAGAGATGATGGCCGAAAAATAAAGGTGCGCAAGCATGAGCTCGATAACAGATGAGTTATACTTTACAGCCCCTACTTATTAGCTTTATTTGATTGCCACATGAATGTTGAAATCTACTCCACTGTTAAGCTTGTTAAGTACCTTTATAAATATATTTTTAAAGGTCATGATCTTATTAGCTTTAATCTTCTTGATCAAGAATCTGTTGGTAACATTGATGAAATTAATCACTTCCAACAAGGACGTTGGGTTTCACCTCCTGAAACTTTGTGGCGCATATATGAATTTCGCCTAACAGAAATGAATCCAGCAGTTTATACCCTGCAGGTTCATCTTCCTGACCAGCAATTTGTTTCTTTTGATAAAAGTTCAGATTTGTGGTATCTTTTGAGGAAAATTGATTTTTCAAAGACTATGCCGACTGAGTTTTTCAAAATGAACAAAATAAATACTACAGCTCAGAATTTGAAGTGTTTATATAGAGATTTTCCTCAGCATTTTGTGTGGACACCAAAAACAAAGACATGGTCAGAGAGGAGTCGTAGAAAGGTCATAGGGAGACTGGTAATTGTTGAGCCTAGGGAAGGAGAAAGATACTACTTAAGGCTTATACTCACACATATTTCGGGACCAACATCGTTCGATGACTTACTTATGGTTAGAGGTCACAAAACAGCCTATTTTAGAGAAACCTGTTTGCAATTAGGATTGCTAGAATCTGATTCGTATATAGAAGAAGCATTACAAGAAGCTGCTCATTTCCAGATGCCTTATTTGTTAAGGTCTTTATTCGCAATGCTTCTATTTTATTGCACTCCGAAAAATTCCAAACATCTTTGACAATCTTTCGAAGAGCACATATCTTCTGATTATAAACGAAGTTTCGCGTATCACCACTGCACACCGATAAAGATTAAAAGAAAAGTTCCTCAGAATGTTAATGCAACATTGGAGCACATGGGAAAAAACCTTGATGATTATCATTTCCTTGAAGATTCCTTTTGATAGAGCGATTATTGGGCACCTATTTGCACTGTAATTTTGGCTACTTACTGTGCTAAGAATTGAGATTTTGTTCATATTCGATATTTGTGTGAATTGTAGGTGATCGGTGTTAAAAGTAATCTTTGAGGCAAAATTCTAAAACACCCTTCATTTCAGGGCGTGCCCACGCCATAACTGAGGAGGCTCACCCAAAAGCCGGACCCGCGGGATTGGTAGCAACAAAAGTGGTCAATTAGAAGGTTGGGTCCACGTGGACCAGATGCATGGGATCAAAAACCCCAAAAAAAGAAAAAAAGAACTTGGCTCCTTTGTAGAATTCTCCTGGCGACGCTATAAAAGAGGAAAAAGCCAGATTTACGTTGGAGCAATTAGATTAGCTTTAGCTCTTGCTTTTTAGTGTCAGACGTTAGCTTTCTCTTGGGCAGCAATTACAATAGGCCAGATTCACGTCTAAGAGAGACATTAGTTTCAGTTTTCTTTTTCGGCTCTTGGTCAGACGCTGGAGCTTTTCTTCTTTTCTCTAGCTTTTTGCTTTATGCGACTTTGACTCTTGAATTCGTTTCTTTTGCTTGGGACAATTCTTCGTTGGCTTTTGCTTTGTAATTGCGGCTCCAGTACGGAGACGAAACCCAAGAAAAAGAGAGATAACACTTTCTCGTCTACCTCCTCATTATTTCTCTTTTTCACAACTTTTTGGCAATTAATTGGATGATATCAATTAAATCATGTGAGGTTGATACGATGAGAAGCAGTTAGTTCCCTCCTCTACCCCAAGGTCGACGCGGAGGCGCGGTCAATAATATCTGTGAGATCTAATCGAATTTTCATTATTTCTTTCAATTTGTTACTATTTGTGTGTTTCCTGAATTAATTGTTCATGGAAATTTTATTAATTGAATATCAACGGCTAGGTATTTGATTTAATATAATAACCTACTGCCACGTTAATTAAATTGAATCGTAATTATTCGTTTAGTTGACAACTAGTGGTAACCACCATAATTGGCTTTATGTTGAAGAAACGTAAGATCTGATCTAAATAAACCCTCTCAGCGTGTTTATTGGTTAGGATTGGATTCTTCTAGCTTTAATGCAACCGAATAATTAAATTCTTACGGTCGTACCTAGGATTATTTTCTGGTTAGGAAAGCAGTCAATGGTCGTACCTTGACTGTCGAAAAAGTAAGAAAGAACTAGTTGTCAGAGCTCATTGATGACTATAACCAATCTAGTAATGAATGAATGAAATATCTTTGCATCGATGATCATTTGATTGGACCGTGCCTGAGCAGTTGATCCTTTGGGTAGAATTTTATTAATTGCTATTTTTATTAAATTGAACTTGTTGAGTTAGCTCCTGAATTTTATTTATTTCATTTTTATTTTCATCCCATTAACTATCCCCCTATTTTATTCTATTAACTTGGAAAGAAACAAGTTCCTACCCGTTCTCTGTGGAATCAACCCTACTTGCCATTGTATGCAAATTTAATATTTTTATAGATAATTCTAGTATATCGGATCAAGCAAATTCTTCGAGAACAGGGTGAATCAAGTAACCCATTACACACCTAAGGTCCCTACTCCAGTACTCGAATTTATTTTATAATTAACTGTGGTGGTAATTAGGACTTTTTAGTAATTATTATTGCACAGGTTCGGCACCTGTCAATTTTTGGCGCTATTGTCGGGGAACGGTGTTTTGGTTAACTTTGTTTCTTTCTAAGTTATTTTTCTTTGGATTTGTCTCATATTTTTTCTAGTTTATGCCTCATTTTTCTCGTATGGGTGAATTGATTTTTGACCCGGAAGTAGAGAAAACCGCGCGCCAAACTAAGAAAGAGACTAGACAGTTCAGAGAGGAGCAATCTAGCATTGCATCTCAGGGACTTGATCCTGAGGTTGAATCAACAGATTTAAGTGGTGATAATTCAAGTGATTTAGGCCAAGAGGATATCCCTATGGCAAATGCAAGAACACTAAGGGAGTTGGCTGATCCGAAACTGCCCTAGCAGCCTTTGTCCATCATATTTCCAATATTGGTTGAAAATACCTCATTCGAATTGAAGTCAGAGCTAATTCACCTATTATCCACATTTCATAGCCTCTCAGATGAGGAGTCCTATAAACACATACAGGAGTTCGATGTGGTATGCTCCAGTATGAAGCCTCCACGAATTACGGAGGAGCAGATTAAACTTAGAGCTTTCCCTTTCTCCCTCAAGGATGCGGCGACGGATTGGCTATACTACCTACCTGTAGGTAGTATCACCACATGGGCCCAACTTAAGAAGAAATTTTTGAAAAAATTCTTTCCTGCGTCCTGAGCTGCAAGTCTAAGAAAAGAGATATGCGGTATTAAGCAGTATCCTGGAGAATCCCTATACGACTATTGGGAGAGGTTCAATAAGTTGTGCACTAGATGCCCACAGTATCAAATTAGTGAACAACTATTGATCCAATATTTCTATGAGGGCCTCCAGTCGTCTGATCGGAGTATCATTGATGCTGCAAGTGGGGGAGCATTGGCGAACAAGACACCAAGAGAAGCATGGCTACTTATTGAATCGATGGTAGAAAATTCTCAACAGTTTGATTTTCGTGAGAGTAACCCTATCCGTAGGGTTAATGAGGTGGAGACGTCATCCATTCAGCAGCAACTATCGGAGTTAACTTCCTTCGTTGGACAATTAGCTGTGGGGAACGTGCACCAAGCAAAGGTCTATGAAATCTGCACAAATTTGTGCCACCCCACTGACTCATGCCCTATGTTGCAAGAGGAGGGAGCTGAACAAGTGAACATGGCTGGAGGCATGCCCGCGCCTCAAAGACCGTACGATCCATATTCAAACACATACAATCCAGGGTAGAGAGACCACCCCAATTTTAGCTATGGGAATAGGCCACAGAATTCATTCTCCAATCAGCCACCGAGATTCCAGCAACCATGGCAACCAAAGCCATAACCTTCGTCATCTAACTCAGGAAGTTCTTTGGAGGATATTGTCAAAAGTCTAGCCACGAGCACCACTCAGTTCCAGCAGGAGACCAGAGCGGGCATGAAAAATTTGGAGACTCAAATAAGTCACATGACAACCGCGATTAATCGTTTGGAGTCCCAAGTTTTTAGAAAATTACCATCACAACCCAAGGCAAACTCCAAGAATGTAAGTGCCATGACATTAAGGAGTGGTAAAGAAGTGGAAGGGCCCAAGGCCACGAACCTGAAAAATAAGAGTGAAAATGAGATCGAGAAGGAGATGGAAAAAGAAGGATGCATCCGTGGAGACTCTGAGGTAGCTCTTACTCCATCTGTGTCCATTAAATCTAATTTACCCCCTTTTCCATGCAGGTCAGCGAAGACGAAGAATGCAGCGAAAGAAAAAGAGATCCTGGACGTATTTCGAAAAGTGGAGATCAACATCCCTTTGTTGGATGCAATCAAGCAAGTGCCGAAATACGTAAAAATTTTCAAGGACTTGTGCACACATAAGAAGAAGTTGAGAGGGGATGAAAGAGTAGCGGTGGGAGAAAACGTATCGGCCATGCTCCAAAGGAAGCTCCCACCCAAGTGTGGAGATCCAGGTATATTCACAATCGCGTACAGAATAGGAAATACACCGATTAGAAAAGCAATGTTAGATTTAGGGGCGTCAATCAATGTGATGCCAAAAACCATTTATGCGTCCCTGAATTTTGGACCATTAAAAGAAACAGCCATCATAATCCAACTAGCCGATCGCACCAATACCTACCTGGAGGGGCTAGTTGAGGATGTCTTGCTTCAGGTAAATGAATTAGTCTTTCCTGCAGATTTTTATATCCTGGATATGGGAGATGAAAAGTCGTTAAATCTGTCACCTATTTTGTTAGGTAGACCGTTTCTTAGCACTGCCAAAACTAAAATAGATTTGAATGAGGGTACTTTATCAATGGAATTTGATGATGAGAGAATAAATTTTAATATTTTTGAGGCGATGAAATATCCAAAGGATTCTAACTCAGTCTTGCTTTGAGCGTTATTGAGCCCCTTGTACAGGAAACTTTCGAATTGGATGGGGAAGACGCACTGGAGGTGGCCCTGACCAAGCATCTAGAATTGGAAGTAACTCTTGATGTGGATCTGAGGGATGAGTTACACCATGCAGTTGAAGCCTTGCATTCACTTCCAACCATCCCTCCAAGGTATGAGTTTACTTCTTTCTTTGTGCCAGAAACTCATACAAAGTTGCTTCCTTCAGTTGTGCAGGCGCTGGACTTAGAGTTTAAGCCTCTCCCGAAATATCTAAAGTACGCATTCCTGGGAGATCGGGAGACGCTTCCGGTGATCATCTTTGCCCATTTATCTTCAAGTCAAGAGGACAGACTGGTGCAAATCCTTAGGGATCATAAGGAGCAATTGAGTAGAGTATAGCAGATATCAAAGGGATAAGCCCATCCCTATGCATGCACCGAATAAGGCTCGAGGATGATGCGAAACCGGTAAGACAGACACAACGGAGGTTGAACCCCCTGATGATGGAAGTTGTGAAAAAGGAGATACTTAAACTCCTTGAGGTGGGGATTATCTTTGCTATCTCAGATAGTGCTTGGGTGAGTCCTGTCCAAATAGTCTCGAAAAAAGCGGGGGTGACTGTAGAGGAGAACCAGGAGGGTGACATGGTCCCAGTTAGGAAAGTTACTGGCTGGCGTCAGTGTATTAACTACCGGAAGCTAAATTTCGTGACGAAAAAGAACCATTTTCCTCTCCCTTTTATTGATCAAATGATCGAAAGATTGGCTGGTCGTGTTTACTATTATTTTTTGGATGATTTTCAAGGTACTTCCAGATCGCGATAGCATCGGAGGACTAGAAAAAAATCACGTTCACCTGCCCATTTAGTACGTTTGCTTACCTAGGATGCCTTTCGATTTTTGCAATGCTCCAGTAACTTTCCAAAGGTGTATAGCAAGTATTTTCTCCGAATATGTAAAAAAAATTATTGAGGTGTTCATGGATGATTTTAGTATATACGGGAATAGTTTTGATGAATGCCTTGATGATCTAACTCTAATTTTGAAAAGGTGCATAGAGACGAACTTGGTCCTTAACTAGAAAAAATATCACTTCATGGTAGAACATGGTATTGTGTTAGGGCACGTTGTGTCGATTAAGGGAATAGAAATAGACAAAGCTAAAATAGATCTTTTTTCTGCTCTACCTTACCCCATATGTGTACGGAAAGTGCGTTCCTTTTTCGATCATGTAGGATTTTACAGGAGGTTCATCAAGAACTTCTCAAAGATTGGAGCACCCCTATTCAAGTTGCTACAAAAGGTGTGATATTTGATTTCACTAATGAATGCAAGGTGGCTTTTGATAAATTAAAGGAATCGTTGATATCGCCACCCGTCATTCAACCCCCAGATTGGAGCCTTCCGTTTCAAATCATGTGTGACGCGAGTGATTATGTCGTAGGAGCCGTGTTGAGGCAAAGGATAGGAAAGGCGGCACACGTGATCTACTATGCATCGGGAGCATTAAGTGGAGCCCAACTTAACTATTCCACGACAGAGAAAGAATTACTAACAGTTGTTTTTGCACTAGAAAAATTGAGGTCATATTTATTAGGTGCAAAAGTAATTATTTTTTTTATCATGCAGCCTTGAGGTACCTGTTGGCGAAGAAGGATGCAAAATCGAGGCTCATCAGGTGGATCTTCTCCTGCAGGAGTTCAATGTAGAGATCAGGGATAAAAGTGGAGTTAAGAACTTGGTGGCTGACCATTTGAGCCGATTACTTACACATCAAGAGGATCTACCGTTGAGAGAATCATTTTCTGAGGAGCAATTGTTAGCCATTGATTCGTCAATACCTTGGTATGCTGATATTGTCAATTTTTTGATAACGAATCAATTACCTGCAGGTTGGTCAAAAGCTAAAAAAGATAAATTGAAAAGTGACGCCAAGCACTATATTTGGGATGACCCATACCTGTGGAGACAATTCTTGGATCAAATGATAAGAAGGTGTGTAAGTGCCGGTGAGTTCCATTCTATTTTGACTTTTTGTCATTCATTTGCATGTGGGAGGGCACTTTGGGCCAAAACGAACAGCTCGTAAAGTGTTAGAGAGTGATTTTTATTGGCCTACTCTTTTTAAGGATGCATATTTATTTTGTAAATCTTGTGATAAGTGTCAAAGGGTAGGGAATATTTCTCGTAGAGACCAAATGAGTCAAACCCCCATATTGTTTGTTGAAATTTTTGATGTCTGGGGTATAAATTTCATGGGTCCCTTTCGCTCGTCTTTTGATTTCTTATACATTTTACTTGCTGTCGATTATGTTTTCAAAAGAGTGGAAGCAAAAGCCACCCAAACTAACGATTTAAGAGTGGTTGGAAGATTTATAAAGTCTAACATTTTTGTTCGCTTTGGAATGCCGAGAGCCATAGTGAGTGACAGGGGCACCCATTTCTGCAATAAGACGATCGCTGTGTTGTTTCGTAAGTATGACGTACTCCACAAAATATCCACTTCCTACCATTCGCAGACGAATGGTCAGGTCGAAGTGTCAAATAAGGAGACCAAATCAATTCTAGAGAAGATGGTAAGGCCCGATAGGAAAGATTGGAGTTTGAAGTTGAAAGATGCTCTATGGGCTTACCGCAGCATATAAGACGCCGATTGGAATGTCCTCATACAGATTAGTCTTTGGAAAGTCATGCCACTTACCAGTAGAATTTGAACACAAGGCGTTTTGGGCACTTAAGCGATGTAACATGGACCTTATAGATGCAAGGGGGCATAGAAAGTTTCAATTACAAGAATTGGAGGAATTAAGAAATGAAACCTATGAGAACGCGGCAATTTATAAGGAGAAGAGAAAAATCTTTCATGACCAACAAGTCTCAAGGAAATCATTTATAGTAGGGCAAAAAGTCCTCATTTATCATTCGAGACTTAAACTTTTCCCCGGTAAGTTGCATTCGCATTGGATCGGTCCATTTGTCATTTCTAATATTTTTCATTATGATGCAGTGGAAATCCAAAGTCTGAAGACGGAGAAGAAGTTCGTAGTCAGTGGTCACCGTCTTAAGCCTTATTATAAAGGGTTTAATAATGAGCAAGTGGAGGTTATATCTCTTAATGATCCAAGTCGTAAGGTTTAAAAGCTGATGGTCATGCCTAGCCAAAGACATTAAAGAAAGGCGCTGCTTGGGAGGCAACCCAAGGATTATAGCATTAATTGTGGTCACTTTTCATTACTTTGTAATTTTTTCAGTTCTATTTTTTCTAGTTTAAGTGCTTTGTGATGATAAACATAAGACTAGGGGTTCCAAGGCGTGCCCATGCCTTGGAAGGAGTGCGCCAGGTGCGCTGGGCAACTTGGAGACCATCAGTTCCAGGGCGTGCCTACGTCTTGGAAGGGATTCTCTCTTGGACCTTATTTAGATGCAATGGCCAGAAGACCATGTCCTCCAAGGCGTGCCCACGCCTTCCAACCTTTCCGATAACGAAAATCAAAGAAGAATAATTTGACAAAGACCCTATTTTTTCCACTAATTCTTCTTCTTTGTCTGGTCTTGTCTAACCTCTGCCCAATTTCTTTTGTCTACGTTTGAATACTTCCCCTTCCTTTTCTTGTTGCTGTCCTCTGTCGCCTTCGAAGATTCGCCATCTGCCGCTGTCATCACCGCCTATCGCTGCCATCACCGTCCACCGCAGCCCGCCTTTCTCTCTCTTTCCAGCGCGGGCTCCATTCTCTCAGCCCGTGCGTGCGCAGCAGTGGCCGGCCAAACCCACCTCGCCACCGACCAGATTTGCCGTCCCAGCCGTTCGTTCGTCGTCGCTCAGCCGCTAGCCGCATGCGGCCAGCACGTCGCGCCTGCCCAGAAGCGAGCCCAAGCTCGAGACCGCAGGACTAGACCAAGCACACGGTCACTTGCCAGCTGTCTCCGCGTGTGCCAGACCCACCTAGCGGCGTGACCCAGCTCCAGCACACACCTGCCCACTTCTCCAGCCACGCGTGCGACCCCCTTCAGCACATTCCCTCTACGCGCACGGCAAGCCGTTCTCACGCGACCCACAACAGGGGCGCGTTCTCCTCTCGCGTGCGCCTTCATCGCCAGTCCCTCTCGCTGTGTGTCACTGCCTCGGCCTTCTCATGCGTGAAAGAAAACAAAATAAAAAAGTGGTACCCCTATTTCTCTCATTTGGCATCGGTGACTAAAATCTGGAATTTTATTGCTATCTTTGACTCGGATTGGGACTTGCTATATCTGTGGGTTCTGGTGAATCGGATATTTGGTGCACGTGGCTAGTGATTTCCCCTTGTTGAACATATTTGACTGCTCAATTCAATGTCTGGGGTCTGATTCTGGTTGTCTTAATTATTGCCTGCCGAGTGACGTCAGTGGGGCATCTGTGTGTCGATTTGCTTATTCTGGTTTTGGTGGGGTCACTGTGTTTCTTTTTGCTGCTGGCTCTCTGACTGTTGATTGTTGAGTATATCTGTGATGGTGGTCCCCTGTCCCCTTTTGGTGGTTGTCCAGCTGTTTCTGTGCTTATTTATATTAATTTCTAGGGTCTCTGAATACCTCCGAAAAAGGCAACAACTGCTGGACCGTCTGGATCCCAACCTCGTAAGAGGCGTGCCCCGATCCAGCCTTTCATTCGGTCTCGATTAGGTCTCAACAAGACTACTATATCTCCTGGGGACTGGGGGAAGCCTATTATTGACCTTACACAAGCACAAAATGACCGATTAACTAGCTTATTGCCAGGTCCTTTTGCCCCGTGTAAGTGTTTCCATGCCCCTACCCTAGATCATTTGCAAATTGCCCAAGAGGTTGAACAGTTGGTCTCGACAATTGGTTGGCAAAGATACCTGACCATTGACAACACTACATTTGAGGAGCTGTGTTATGAATTCTACTCTACCTTTGAGTTCACAACAAATGAATTCATCACTTTGGATGAGTCGGGGGTGATTACATTTAGATTAAGAGGTACCCCACAGGATATGTCCATTAATGCCTTTAATTTGACTTTGGGGTTTGTCAGTGAGGATACTCTTTCCTCCGAGACGTACATCAACAGTGCCTGTGATTACACCCGATCCTTTTCTAGTGATTACATTGACTTATGGAGAGAATGGTCCATGGAACGCCAACTCTATGATCCGAGTCAGTCTAAGGCCTCTTATCTTAAGGACCCGATCTTAAAGGTTATTCACAGGTTTTTGGCTTATAACCTCTCGAGCCGAAAGGACTCCTCCAGCACCCTTACCAAAACGGAGTTCTATTTTCTTTGGTGCATGCGTAACAAGGTGCAAGTTAATTTTGGGTGTTGGGTTGCCACTCAAATGCAGTCCGTCATTCAGAAGCGCATAAGCCGGTGATTATGGGCTCACTCATTACTCACTTAGCCGTTCAGTTGGGATTGCTTGACCTTGATAAGGAATACAAGTTCACTCTTGCCCATGCGATTGAGCCATTGGATCTGCGTAGCTTAGAGAGGATGGGGGTTATTTTCAAAGTGGGAGATATATACAAGATGACGCCCCCTGGTGATGGCGGGCCACGACCTCGGGCTCCTCCGACTGTGCCCCCTACTGATTCATCGCCTTATACTGATCAGGCGGATCCGTCTTCTTCCCACGCCCCTCCTGCTTGGGACTCCCAATATCGGAATCTCCAACATTCCATCCATGAACTAGGCGACCAAGTTGAGAGACTAGATGGACGCGTTGCAGCGCCCCAAGTCTTCGCCCGTATTCAGGCAAAGAATCATGCTGCTTTCTTTACTCATATTAGATTCACCCCCGCCTCATCCTCCTCCACCTTAGTGTCTAGCTGCTCCTCTCGGTGGTCAGGGAAATTTCTCTCATTTTCTCCTCATACTTCATTTGTCTTTTCTACATTGAGGGCAATGTAGGTTCTAGGTGTGAGGGATGGTTCCCATTATTTCTTTTAGTTTTCATTATTTCTTTTGGCTTTGGTACGAAAAAAAAGAAAAATGAAGAAAAAAATGCAAAAAAAAATGATGAAAACAATGCAGTTAGTCGGCTTTCTGTTCATTTCTATGTTTGTTAGTGCTAGAGTGTGTTGCTATGATGGATTATACAATTAAGGTGCACGTGTATGTGGTCAAATATGCTAGCTGTGCATTTTGCTTTCATTGGCAATATCGTTGAGCGTTGAATATGCTGGACTTAACCCATTCTTGTAACTTTTGGGAGCTTTTGAGCCATGCATGAGCACATTATTCTTGTTTGCTCTATTTTTATTTGATTGAGTGGGTATCATATATGGTATCGACATTCTAGAACTTGTTATTTTGTACATGTCGAGACCACATTTTGTTGAACTGGATGCATTTGAAATGATAAGGGCATTGAGGATTAAACGTCGTTTAACTTCCTAAAAACCATGCATTCATCTTGTCTCCCAATAGTAAACCAATTTGAGCTTTTATCCGTTGAATTTGTTTGTTAGCCTTGTTGATAATCCAAGACCTCTTTAGACTTTCTTGTTCACCCCTGTGTTGTCAAGGGATGTCTGAATTCCATCATTTGTGCAAGGCAAATAAATCTGGGGTCGCAAGTGTTGTTAGAGTAGAATCTGTATGATGCTATCTTTGCGTATCTGGAATAAAAAGGGGAGAAATCGACAATAAGCTGCTGATCAGAAGACTCTGTCTTACAGGTCGTGCCCACGCCTTGAAAGACTTTTTCCTCCAAAAAAAAAAAAGCAAAGTGAAGGAAGTGAACAGACGACTCTGGCTTACAAGGCTTGCCCACGCCTTGCAAGCCGCCTATCAAAAAAAAAAATTTGGCTGCACTTGCACAGTGTGTACAGCAGGTGAAACTGTCTTGTTTGTGGAATTCCTCCGGTGAAGCATTGTGATTATGTGGTGGATATCGAACATTCCCCTGACACATTACACCTTATTTTCACCTTCTTATCCTGCCTTTTACCTAAACCCCATTATAACTCTATTAAAGTCCCTTTGACTTGTGTATTTAGTTCGCTTCTCGGTGGTGGAAATGTGATAAATGTGCAAGCCTATAGCAATTCCATTCTGTGATATTGATTTGAGCGTTCCTAGTATTTATACATTTTCTTGAAGTTGACGTATAATACTATTTATATTCTATGGATAACTACCTATCTGGTATGTTCTAATTTTGGCGATATTGTCGGGAATGCGGGATGTTTGTGCTAGTATAGATGACTAGGAAATCGTTGCTATCTTGATTGTGCTTCTGAGCTCCGAAATGCTTGAGGGCAAGCATTGTCGAGGTATAGGGGGATTTGATAGAGCGATTATTGGGCGTCTTTTTGCACTGTTATTCTCTCAAAATTTTGGCTACTTACTATGCTAAGAATTGAGATTTTGCTCATATTCGATATTTGTGTGAATTATAAGTGGTCGGCGTTAAAAGTAATCTTTTGAAGCAAAATTCCAGAAGACCCTTCATTTCAGGGCGTGCCCACGCCAGAACTGAGGAGGCTCACCCAAAAGTCGGACCCGCGGGCTTGGTAGCAGTAAAAGTGGGAAATTAGAAGGTTGAGTCCACATGGACCAGATGCATGGGATCAAAAACCCCAAAAAAAGAAAAAAAAAAGAACTTGGCTCCTTTGTGGAATTCTCCTGGCGGCGCTATAAAAGAGGAAAAAGCCAAATTTACGTTGGAGCAATTAGATTAGCTTTACCTCTTGCTTTTTAGTGTCAGACGTTAGCTTTCTCTTGGGCAGCAATTACAATAGGCCAGATTCACGTCTAATAGAGACATTAGCTTTAGTTTTCTTTTTCGGCTCTTGGTCAGACGCTGGAGCTTTTCTTCTTTTCTCTAGCTTTTTGCTTTATTCGACTTTGACTCTTGAATTCGTTTCTTTTGCTTAGGACAATTCTTCGTTGGCTTTTGCTTTGTAATTACGGCTCCAGTATGGAGACGAAATCCAAGAAAAAAGAGAGATAACACTTTCTCGTCTACCTCCTCATTATTTCCCTTTTTCGCAACTTTTTGGCAATTAATTGGATGATATCAATTAAATCACGTGAGGTTGATACGATGAGGAGCGGCTAGTTCTCTCCTCTACCCAAAGGTAGACGCGGAGGCGCGGTCCATAATATCTGTGAGATCTAATCGAATTTTCATTATTTCTTTCAACTTGTTACTATTCGTGCGTTTCCTGGATTAATTGTTTATGGGTATCTTATTAGTTGAATATCAACGGCCGGGTATTTGATTTAATATAATAGCCTACTGCCACGTTAATTAAATTGAATTCGTAATTGTTCATTTAGTTGACAACTAGTGGCAACCACCATAATTGGCTTTATGTTCGAAAAACGTAAGATCTGATCTAAATAAATCCTCTTAGCGTGTTTATTGGTTAGGATTGGATTCTTCTAACTTTAATGCAATTGGATAATTAAATTCCTAAGATCGTACCTAGGGTTGTTTTCTGATTAGGGAAGCAGTCAATGGTCGTACCTTGACTGTCGAAAAAGTAAGAAAGAACTAGTTGTCAGAGCTTATTGATGACTATAACCAACCTAGTAACGAATGAATGAAATATCTTTGCATCGATGATCATTTAATTGGACCGTGCCTGAGCAGTTGATCATTTGGATAGAATTTTATTAATTGCTATTTTTATTAAATTGAACTTGTTGAGTTAGCTCCTGAATTTTATTTATTTCATTTTTATTTTCATCCCATTAACTATCCCCCTATTTTATTCTATTAACTTGGAAAGAAACAAGTTCCTACCCGTTCTCTGTGGAATCGATCCTACTTGCCATTGTATGCAAATTTAATATTTTTATACATAATTCTGGTATATCGAATCAAGCAAACTCTTCGAGAACAGGGTGAATCAAGTAACTCATTGCACACCTAGAATCCCTGCTCCAGTACTCGAATTTGTTCTATAATTAACTATGGTGGTGATTATGACTTTTTAGTAATTATTCAAAGAGCACCTATCTTCTGATTATAAACGAAGTTCCGCGTATCGCCACTGCACACTGATAGATATTAAAAGAAAAGTTCTTCAGGATGTTAATGAAACATTGGAGCACATGGGAAAAAACCTTGATGATTATCATTTCCTTGAAGATTCCTTTACATCCTGTTAAAGTGAGCGGCTGACCAAAGAAATTCAAAGTGAAACAGCCATACCGATTGATCCAGAAGATCTGCTTCCTCCTCAAAAATTGAATTCTGGCCAGAGGCATGCATTTGATTTAATTCTGGATTCCATATCTAGCTCAAAAGGTCAAACTTTCTTTATAGATGGTCCAGGTGGAACGGGTAAAACTTTCTTATATCGCGCGCTTCTCGCTTTTCTTCGTTCACAAGGATATGTGGCAATTGTCATTGCCACATCTGGTGTCGCAGCATCTCTCCTCCCTGGTGGTAGAACTGCACACTCAAGGTTTAAGATTCCTTTGGATTTTTCAAAATAAAAAACTTGTCAATTAATTAAGCAGAGCAGTGTTGTAAGGTTGATTGTTGATGATAAATTAATCTTGTGGGATGAGGCTTCAATGGCAAAAAGAGAAACAATTGAGGCGTTTCATTGTCTTCTTATGGATATAATGGAATCTGATGTACCATTTGGAGGAAAAACTATTGTTTTGGGTGGCGATTTTCGCTTAACCCTGACAGTTATTGAACACCTACCTGCAGCAGATTTGATCGAATCAACTGTTCTATATTCACATTTATGGTCTCATATGTGTAAGCTACAACTAGGAACAAATATGAGAGATGCCTTAGATCCAGCGTTTTCGACTTTTCTGCTTAGAGAATGAGAAGGTGTTGAACCTGTTGATGAACATGGTCAGATATCTCTACCACCTCATATGGTTATTCCTTATCATAACGAAGAAGAATCGCTTGACAGGTTAAAACCATATAATGCACTATTAGTAGTTCATTTTGTCCATGTATTTTGACTGCTTGTCCTCATTACATGTAAAATCTTTCAGATTACTTGGGACCGTATTTCCTGATCTAAATCTGTACTCATGTGATCCTTATCGAATGATAAATAGATGTGTATTTTGTCCAAAAAATAGTTCAGTTGCTGAAATTAATGAGATGATGATTGCAAAATTTCCTGGAAATCTTCACAGATATATAAGCTGTGATAAAACTGTTGACAAGAGATACCATGCAGATTATGAGGACTTTCTAAATTCTTTGAACCCAAAAGGTTTGTCTCCTCATGAACTTTTACTCAAAGAAAACTGTCCTATAATGCTTCTGAGAAATGTGAATCCAACGGATGGTGTTTGCAATGGCACACGGTTAATCTGTAGAGAATTGGTTGAACACACAATTTGTGCCGAAATTATCTCTGGTCCTCATAAAGGGAAAAAGGTTTTCATTCCAAAAATTCCTTTGCAGACTTCTGATATCGAAAAGAATGATATTCCATTTATACAGACACAGTTTCCTGTCCGTTTATGCTTCGCAATGACAATCAATATATCTCAAGGTCAAACTCTTGACTATGTTGGAATTTACCTCCGTGAACCTGTCTTTTCTCACTGCCAGCTTTATGTTGCTCTCTCTAAAGCTAGAAATTCTTCTGCAGTTAAAGTTTTAATTGCTCCGGGTACTTCTGATGACGTCAAAGTTGATTGTAAAATAAGAAATGTTATCTTTCATGATATCTTTCGATTCACTAACATATGATAAATGATGTCTGATTACCCATACCATTGATTACTTATTAGTTTATCATTTAGAGAATCAAATACTGTTGCTGATTTCCCATTGTATTTCTTTTTTTTTTTAAATTGCAGGATGCAAGATGTTATCCCAATCAAAGACGTCCTGCCTGGTCTCAAGGTTGGACCTGCAAAGTCACTGTGCTAGAGAAGCAGCAGATAACTGGATCAGCAATGACGCCAACAAAAAAATAAAAGTTTATTTTGCTGGATTCAGAGGTCTTCTCTCTTCTGCTATGATATATACTTCTTCATAATACATGGTTAAACATTTCATTGCTAAAAGAGCACATTAATATGCTCCATATATTTCCGTTGTGATTAAGGCATCTTCTGTTTTTATCAATAGTTCAATGCATGCATAACTGCTTACTTCGTGAATATTTTCTATGTGCATAGAGATCGCAGGCAGAGGGGATTATGTTCAATAATGACATTCTAAAGATCAGCCCTCGTCTTCAGATTTATAAAAAGTATCTGATTTCAAATGCC